>NW_025956131.1:0-49619 GCF_023159225.1 Perognathus longimembris pacificus | reverse complement strand
TTCTCTGTTCCCTCACCACAATCCAGATTCTTTTGGGGAGTTACCAGTACAGTAACCATACCAGGAAGTACTTAATTTATTAAGCTACTGCTTTTCTTAATCTCAGTGGAGATATTTACTGATAAACAGCTACGTACGCAGCATGTTCATGTCGTTCCTAAATGAGCTTTTATCTCTCTCCCCTCACCACAAATCAGATTCTTCTGAGGAGTTCCCAGTACATTATCCTTTCCCCTGTGTAATTACCTTAACAATCTCCAGCTGTTTTTATTCTCAGAAGGTTTACTCCCTGATATACTCCTGCCTACACCCTTCGTAAGTGCAGGTCCTAAATGAGCTTTTTTCTCAGTTAACTCACCACAATCCAGATTCTTTTGGGGAGTTACCAGTACAGTAACCATACCAGGAAGTACTTAATTTATTAAGCTACTGCTTTTCTTAATCTCAGTGGAGATATTTACTGATAAACAGCTACCTACGCAGCATGTTCATGTCGTTCCTAAATGAGCTTTTATCTCTCTCCCCTCACCACAAATCAGATTCTTCTGAGGAGTTCCCAGTACATTATCCTTTCCCCTGTGTAATTACCTTAACAAGCTCCAGCTGTTTTTATTCTCAGAAGGTTTACTCCCTGATATACAGCTGCCTACCCCCTTCGTAAGTGCAGGTCCTAAATGAGCTTTTTTCTCTGTTCCCTCACCACAATCCAGATTCTTTTGGGGAGTTACCAGTACTGGAACCATACCAGGAAGTACTTAATTTATTAACCTACTGCTTTTCTTAATCTCAGTGGAGATATTTACTGATAAACAGCTACCTACGCAGAATGTTCATGTCGTTCCTAAATGAGCTTTTATCTCTCTCCCCTCACCACAAATCAGATTCTTCTGAGGAGTTCCCAGTACATTATCCTTTCCCCTGTGAAATTACCTTAACAAGCTCCTGCTGTTTTTATTCTCAGAAGGTTTACTCCCTGATATACAGCTGCCTACCCCATTCGTAAGTGCAGGTCCTAAATGAGCTTTTTTCTCTGTTCCCTCACCACAATCCAGATTCTTTTGGGGAGTTACCAGTACAGTATCCAAACCAGGAAGAACTTAATTTATTAAGCTACTGCTTCTCTTAATCTCCGTAGAGATATTTAATGATAAACAGCTACGGATGCAGCATGTTCATGTCGTTCCTAAATGAGCTTTTATCTCTCTCCCCTCACCACAAATCAGATTCTTCTGAGGAGTTCCCAGTACATTATCCTGTCCCCTGTGTAATTACCTTAACAAGCTCCAGCTGTTTTTATTCTCAGAAGCGATACTCCATGATATACAGCTGCCTACCCCCTTCGTAAGTGCAGGTCATAAATGAGCTTTTTTCTCTGTTCCCTCACCACAATCCAGATTCTTTTGGGGAGTTGCCAGTACAGTAACCATACCAGGAAGTACTTAATTTATTAAGCTACTGCTTTTCTTATTCTCAGTGGAGATATTTACTGATAAACAGCTACCTACGCAGCATGTTCATGTCGTTCCTAAATGAGCTTTTATCTCTCTCCCCTCACCACAAATCAGATTCTTCTGAGGAGTTCCCAGTACATTATCCTTTCCCCTGTGTAATTACCTTAACAAGCTCCAGCTGTTTTTATTCTCAGAAGGTTTACTCCCTGATATACAGCTGCCTACCCCCTTTAAGTGCAGGTCATAAATGAGCTTTTTTCTCTGTTCCCTCACCACAATCCAGATTCTTTTGGGGAGTTACCAGTACAGTAACCATACCAGGAAGTACTTAATTTATTAAGCTACTGCTTTTCTTAATCTCAGTGGAGATATTTACTGATAAACAGCTACGGATGCAGCATGTTCATGTCGTTCCTAAATGAGCTTTTATCTCTCTCCCCTCACCACAAATCAGATTCTTCTGAGGAGTTCCCAGTACATTATCCTTTCCCCTGTGTAACTACCTTAACAAGCTCCAGCTGTTTTTATTCTCAGAAGGTTTACTCCCTGATATACAGCTGCCTTCCCCCTTCGTAAGTGCAGGTCTTAAATGAGCTTTTTTCTCTGTTCCCTCACCACAATCCAGATTCTTTGGGGGAGTTACCACTACAGTAACCATACCAGGAAGTACTTAATTTATTAAGCTACTGCTTTTCTTAATCTCAGTGGAGATATTTACTGATAAACAGCTACCTACGCAGCATGTTCATGTCGTTCCTAAATGAGCTTTTATCTCTCTCCCCTCACCACAAATCAGATTCTTCTGAGGAGTTCCCAGTACATTATCCTTTCCCCTGTGTAATTACCTTAACAAGCTCCAGCTGTTTTTATTCTCAGAAGGCTTACTCCCTGATATACAGCTGCCTACCACCTTCGTAAGTGCAGGTCCTAAATGAGCTTTTTTCTCTGTTCCCTCACCACAATCCAGATTCTTTTGGGGAGTTACCAGTACGGTAACCATACCAGGAAGTACTTAATTTATTAAGCTACTGCTTTTCTTAATCTCAGTGGAGATATTTACTGATAAACAGCTATCTATGCACCATGTTCATGTCGTTCCTAAATGAGCTTTTATCTCTCTCCCCTCACCACAAATCAGATTCTTCTTAGGAGTTCCCAGTACATTATCCTCTCCCTTGTGTAGTTACCTTAACAAGCTCCAGCTGTTTTATTCTCAGAAGGTTTACTCCCTGATATACAGCTGCCTACCCCCTTCGTAAGTGCAGGTCCTAAATGAGCTTTTTTCCTGTTCCCTCACCACAATCCAGATTCTTTTGGGAGTTACCAGTACAGTAACCATACCAGGAAGTACTTAATATATTAAGCTACTGCTTTTTTTAATCTCAGTGCAGACAGCATGTGCATGTCATTCCTAAATGAGCTTTTGTCTCTATCCCCTCACCACAAATCAGATTCTTCTGAGGAGCTCCCAGTACATTGTCCTTTCCCCTGTGTAATTACCTTAACAAGCTCCAGCTGTTTTTATTCTCAGAAGGTTTACTCCCTGATATTCAGCTGCCTACCCCCTTCGTAAGTCCAGGTCCTAAATGAGCTTTTTTCTCTGTTCCCTCACCACAATCCAGATTCTTTTTGGGAGTTACCAGTACAGCAACCATGCCAGGAAGTACTTAATTTATTAAGCTACTGCTTTTCTTAATCTCATTGGAGATATTTACTGATAAACAGCTACCTACGCAGCATGTTCATGTCGTTCCTAAATGATCTTTTATCTCTCTCCCCTCACCACAAATCAGATTCTTCTTAGGAGTTCCCAGTACATTATCCTTTCCCTGTGTAATTACCTTAACAAGCTCCAGCTGTTTTTATTCTCAGAAGGTTTACTCCCTGATATACAGCTGCCTACCCCCTTCGTAAGTGCAGGTCCTAAATGAGCTTTTTTCTCTGTTCCCTCACCACAATCCAGATTCTTTTGGGGAGTTACCAGTACAGTAACCATACCAGGAAGTACTTCATTTATTAAGCTACTGCTTTTCTTAATCTCAGTGGAGATATTTACTGATAAACAGCTACCTACGCAGAATGTTCATGTCGTTCCTAAATGAGCTTTTATCTCGCTCCCCTCACCACAAATCAGATTCTTCTGAGGAGTTCCCAGTACATTATCCTTTCCCCTGTGAAATTACCTTAACAAGCTCCAGCTCTTTTTATTCTCAGAAGCGATACTCCCTGATATACAGCTGCCTACCCCCTTCGTAAGTGCAGGTCCTAAATGAGCTTTTTTCTCTGTTCCCTCACCACAAAACAGATTCTTTTGGGGAGTTACCAGTACAGTATCCATACCAGGAAGTACTTAATTTATTAAGCTACTGCTTTTCTTAATCTCAGTGGAGATATTTACTGATAAACAGCTACCTACGCAGCATGTTCATGTTGTTCCTAAATGAGCTTTTATCTCTCTACCCTCACCACAAATCAGATTCTTTTGAGGAGTTCCCAGTACATTATCCTTTCCCCTGTGTAATTACCTTAACAAGCTCCAGCTGTTTTTATTCTCAGAACCGATACTCCCTGATATACCGCTGCCTACCCCCTTCGTAAGTGCAGGTCATAAATGAGCTTTTTTCTCTGTTCCCTCACCAAAATCAAGATTCTTTTGGGGAGTTACCAGTACAGTAACCATACCAGGAAGTACTTAATTTATTAAGCTACTGCTTTTCTTAATCTCAGTGGAGATATTTACTGATAAACAGCTACCTACGCAGCATGTTCATGTCGTTCCTAAATGAGCTTTTATCTCTCTCCCCTCACCACAAATCAGATTCTTCTGAGGAGTTCCCAGTACAATATCCTTGCCCCTGTGTAATTACCTTAACAAGCTCCAGCCGTTTTTATTCTCAGAAGGTTTACTCCCTGATATACAGATGCCTACCCCCTTCGTAAGTGCAGGTCCTAAATGAGCTTTTTTCTCTGTTCCCTCACCACAATCCAGATTCTTTTGGGGAGGTACCAGTACAGTAACCATACCAGGAAGTACTTAATTTATTAAGCTATTGCTTTTCTTAATCTCAGTGGAGATATTTACTGATAAACAGCTACCTACGCAGCATGAGCTTTTATCTCTCTCCCCTCACCACAAATCAGATTCTTCTGAGGAGTTCCCAGTACATTATCCTTTCCCCTGTGTAATTACCTTAAGAAGCTCCACCTGTTTTTATTCTCAGAAGGTTTACTCCCTGATATACAGCTGCCTACCCCCTTCGTAAGTGCAGGACCTAAATGAGCTTTTTTCTCTGTTCCCTCATCACAATACAGATTCTTTTGGAGAGTTACCAGTACAGTAACCATACCAGGAAGTACTTAATTTATTGAGCTACTGCTTTTCTTAATCTCAGTGGAGATATTTACTGATAAAAAGCTACGTACGCAGCATGTTCATGTCGTTCCTAAATGAGCTTTTATCTCTGTTCCCTCACCACAATCCAGATTCTTTTGGGGAGTTACCAGTACAGTAACCATACCAGGAAGTACTTAATTTATTAAGCTACTGCTTTTCTTAATCTCAGTGGAGATATTTACTGATAAACAGCTACCTACGCAGCCTGTTCATGGTCGTTCCTAAATGAGCTTTTATCTCTCTCCCCTCACCACAAATCAGATTCTTCTGAGGAGTTCCCAGTACATTATCCTTTACCCTGTGTAATTACCTTAACAAGCTCCAGCTGCTTTTATTCTCAGAAGGTTTACTCCCTGATATACTGCTGCCTACCCCCTTCATAGGTGCAGGTCCTAAATGAGCTTTTTTCTCTGTTCCCTCACCACAATCCAGATTCTTTTGGGGAGTTACCAGTACAGTAACCATACCAGGAAGTACTTAATTTATTAAGCTACTGCTTTTCTTAATCTCAGTGGAGATATTTACTGATAAACAACTACCTACGCAGCATGTTCATGTCGTTCCTAAATGAGCTTTTATCTCTCTCCCCTCACCACAAATCAGATTCTTCTGAGGAGTTCCCAGTACATTATCCTTTCCCCTGTGTAATTACCTTAACAAGCTCCAGCTGTTTTTATTCTCAGAATGTTTACTCACTGATATACAGCTGCCCACACCCTTCGTAAGTGCAGGTCCTAAATGAGCTTTTTTCTCTGTTCCCTCACCACAATCCAGATTCTTTTAGGGAGTTACCAGTACAGTAACCATACCAGGAAGTACTTAATTTATTAAGCTACTGCTTTTCTTAATCTCAGTGGAGGTATTTACTGATAAACAGCTACCTACGCAGCATGTTCATGTCGTTCCTAAATGAGCTTTTATCTCTCTCCCCTCACCACAAATCAGATTCTTCTGAGGAGTTCCCAGTACATTATCCTTTCCCCTGTGTAATTACCTTAACAAGCTCCAGCTGTTTTTACCTTAACAAGCTCCAGCTGTTTTTATTCTCAGAAGGTTTACTCCCTGATATACAGCTGCCTACCCCCTTCGTAAGTGCAGGTCCTAAATGAGCTTTTTTCTCTGTTCCCTCACCACAATCCAGATTCTTTTGGGGAGTTACCAGTACAGTAACCATACCAGGAAGTACTTAATTTATTAAGCTACTCCTTTTCTTAATCTCAGTGGAGATATATACTGATAAACAGCTACCTACGCAGCATGTTCATGTCGTTCCTAAATGAGCTTTTATCTCTCTCCCCTCACCACAAATCAGACTCTTCTGAGGAGTATCCAGTACATTATCCTTTCCCCTGTGTAATTACCTTAACAAGCTCCAGCTGTTTTATTCTCAGAAGGTTTACTCCCTGATATACAGCTGCCTACCCCCTTCGTAAGTGCAGGTCCTAAATGAGCTTTTTTCTCTGTTCCCTCACCACAATCCAGATTCTTTTGGGGAGTTACCAGTAGAGTAACCATACCAGGAAGTACTTATTTTATTAAGAAACTGCTTTTCTTAATCTCAGTGGAGATATTTATTGATAAACAGCTACCTACGCAGCATGTTCATGTCGTTCTTAAATGAGGTTTTGTCTCTCTCCCCTCACCACAAATCAGATTCTTCTGAGGAGTTCCCAGTACATTATCCGTTCCCCTGTGTAATTACCTTACAAGCTCCAGCTGTTTTTATTCTCAGAAGGTTTACTCCCTGATATACAGCTGCCTACCCCCTTCGTAAGAGCAGGTCCTAAATGAGCTTTTTTCTCTGTTCACTCACCACAATCCAGATTCTTTTGGGGAGTTACCAGTACAGTAACCATACCAGGAAGTACTTAATTTATTGAGAAACTGCTTTTCTTAATCTCAGTGGAGATATTTATTGATAAACAGCTACCTACGCAGCATGTTCATGTCGTTCCTAAATGAGCTTTTATCTCTCTCCCCTCACCACAAATCAGATTCTTCTGAGGAGTTCCCAGTACATTATCCTTTCCCCTGTGTAATTACCTTAACAAGCTCCAGCTGTTTTTATTGTCAGACGGTTTACTCCCTGATATACAACTGCCTACCCCCTTCGTAAGTGCAGGTCCTAAATGAGATTTTTTCTCTGTTCCCTCACCACAATCCAGATTCTTTTGGGGAGTTACCAGTACAGTAACCATACCAGGAAGTACTTAATTTATTAAGCTACTGCTTTTTTAATCTCAGTGGAGATATTTACTGATAAACAGCTACCTACCCAGCATGGTCATGTCGTTCCTAAATGAGCTTTTATCTCTCTCCCCTCACCACAAATCAGATTCTTCTGAGGAGTTCCCAGTACATTATCCTTTCCCCTGTGTAATTACCTTAACAAGCTCCAGCTGTTTTTATTCTCAGAAGGTTTACTCCCTGATATACTGCTGCCTACCCCTTCATAAGTGCAGGTCCTAAATGAGCTTTTTTCTCTGTTCCCTCACCACAATCCAGATTCTTTTGGGGAGTTACCAGTACAGTAACCATACCAGGAAGTACTTAATTTATTAAGCTACTGCTTTTCTTAATCTCAGTGGAGATATTTACTGATAAACAACTACCTACGCAGCAAGTTCATGTCGTTCCTAAATGAGCTTTTATCTCTCTCCCTCACCACAAATCAGATTCTTCTGAGAGATTCCCAGTACATTATCCTTTCCCCTGTGTAATTACCTTAACAAGCTCCAGCTGTTTTTATTCTCAGAAGGTTTACTCCCTGATATACAGCTGCCTACCCCCTTCGTAAGTGCAGGTCCTAAATGAGCTTTTTTCTCTGTTCCCTCACCACAATCCAGATTCTTTTGGGGAGTTACCAGTACAGTAACCATACCAGGAAGTACTTAATTTATTAAGCTACTGCTTTACTTAATCTCAGTGGAGATATTTACTGTTAAACAGCTAACTACGCATCATGTTCATGTCGTTCCTAAATGAGCTTTTATCTCTCTCCCTCACCACAAATCAGATTCTTCTGAGGAGTTCCCAGTACATTATCCTTTCCCCTGTGTAATTACCTTAACAAGCTCCAGCTGTTTTTATTCTCAGAAGGTTTACTCCCTGATATACAGCTGCCTACCCCCTTCGTAAGTGCAGGTCCTAAATGAGCTTTTTTCTCTGTTCCCTCACCACAATCCAGATTCTTTTGGGGAGTTACCAGTACAGTAACCATACCAGGAAGAACTTAATTAATTAAGCTACTCCTTTTCTTAATCTCAGTGGAGATATATACTGATAAACAGCTACCTACGCAGCATGTTCATGTCGTTCCTAAATGAGCTTTTATCTCTCTCCCCTCACCACAAATCAGACTCTTCTGAGGAGTATCCAGTACATTATCCTTTCCCCTGTGTAATTACCTTAACAAGCTCCAGCTGTTTTTATTCTCAGAATGTTTACTCCCTGATATACAGCTGCCTACCCCCATCGTAAGTGCAGGTCATAAATGAGCTTTTTTCTCTGTTCCCTCACCATAATCCAGATTCTTTTGAGGAGTTACCAGTACAGTAACCATACCAGGAAGTACTTAATTTATTAAGCTACTGCTTTTCTTAATCTCAGTGGAGATATTTATTGATAAACAGCTACCTACGCAGCATGTTCATGTCGTTCTTAAATGAGGTTTTATCTCTCTCCCCTCACCACAAATCAGATTCTTCTGAGGAGTTCCCAGTACATTATCCGTTCCCCTGTGTAATTACCTTAACAAGCTCCAGCTGTTTTTATTCTCAGAAGGTTTACTCCCTGATATACAGCTGCCTACCCCCTTCGTAAGTGCAGGTCCTAAATGAGCTTTTTTCTCTGTTCCCTCACCACAATCCAGATTCTTTTGGGGAGTTACCAGTACAGTAACCATACCAGGAAGTACTTAATTTATTGAGAAACTGCTTTTCTTAATCTCAGTGGAGATATTTACTGATAAACAGCTACCTACGCAGCATGTTCATGTCGTTCCTAAATGAGCTTTTATCTCTCTCCCCTCACCACAAATCAGATTCTTCTGAGGAGTTCCCAGTACATTATCCTTTCCCCTGTGTAATTACCTTAACAAGCTCCAGCTGTTTTTATTGTCAGACGGTTTACTCCCTGATATACAACTGCCTACCCCCTTCGTAAGTGCAGGTCGTAAATGAGATTTTTTCTCTGTTCCCTCACCACAATCCAGATTCTTTTGTGGAGTTACCAGTACTGTAACCATACCAGGAAGTACTTAATTTATTAAGCTACTGCTTTTCTTAATCTCAGTGGAGATATTTACTGATAAACAGCTACCTACCCAGCATGGTCATGTCGTTCCTAAATGAGCTTTTATCTCTCTCCCCTCACCACAAATCAGATTCTTCTGAGGAGTTCCCAGTACATTATCCTTTCCCCTGTGTAATTACCTTAACAAGCTCCAGCTGTTTTTATTCTCAGAAGGTTTACTCCCTGATATACTGCTGCCTACCCCCTTCATAAGTGCAGGTCCTAAATGAGCTTTTTTCTCTGTTCCCTCACCACAATCCAGATTCTTTTGGGGAGTTACCAGTACAGTAACCATACCAGGAAGTACTTAATTTATTAAGCTACTGCTTTTCTTAATCTCAGTGGAGATATTTACTGATAAACAACTACATACGCAGCAAGTTCATGTCGTTCCTAAATGAGCTTTTATCTCTCTCCCCTCACCACAAATCAGATTCTTCTGAGAGATTCCCAGTACATTATCCTTTCCCCTGTGTAATTACCTTAACAAGCTCCAGCTGTTTTTATTCTCAGAAGGTTTACTCCCTGATATACAGCTGCCTACCCCCTTCGTAAGTGCAGGTCCTAAATGAGCATTTTTCTCTGTTCCCTCACCACAATCCAGATCCTTCTGAGGAGTTCCAGTACATTATCCTTTCCCGTGTGTAAGTACCTTAACAAGCTCCAGCTGTTTTTATTCTCAGAAAGTTTACTCCCTTATATACAGCTGCCTACTTCCTTCGTAAGTGCAGGTCCTAAATGAGCTTTTTTCTCTGTTCCCTCACCACAATCAAGATTCTTTTGGGGAGTTACCAGTACAGTAACCATACCAGTGTAATTACCTTAACAAGCTACTGATTTTCTTAATCTCAGTGGATTTATTTACTGATAAACAGCTACCTACGCAGCATGTTCATGTCGTTCCTAAATGAGCTTTTATCTCTCTCCCTACCACAAATCACATTCTTCTGAGGAGTTCCCAGTACATTATCCTTTCCCCTGTGTAATTACCTTAACAAGGTCCAGCTGTTTTCATTCTCAGAAGGTTTACTCCCTGATATACAGCTGCCTAACCCCTTCGTAAGTGGAGGTCCTAAATTAGCTTTTTTCTCTGTTCCCTCACTACAATCCAGATTCTTTTGGGGAGTTACCAGTACAGTAACCATACCAGGAAGTACTTAATTTATTAAGCTACTGCTTTTCTTAATCTCAGTGGAGATATTTACTGATAAACAGCTACCTACGCAGCATGTTCATGTCAGTTCCTAAATGAGCTTTTTTCTCTGTTCCCTCACCACAATCCAGATTCTTTTGGGGAGTTACCAGTACAGTATCCATACCAGGAAGTACTTAATTTATTAAGCTACTGCTTTTCTTAATCTCAGTGGAGATATTTACTGATAAACAGCTACCTACGCAGCATGTTCATGTCGTTCCTAAATGAGCTTTTATCTCTCTCCCCTCACCACAAATCAGATTCTTCTGAGGAGTTCCCAGTACATTATCCTTTCCCCTGTGTAATTACCTTTACAAGCTCTAGCTGTTTTCATTCTCAGAAGGTTTACTCCCTGATATACAACTTCCTACCCCCTTCGTAAGTGCAGGTCCTAAATGAGCTTTTTTATCTGTTCCCTCACCACAATCCAGATTCTTTTGGGGAGTTACCAGTACAGTAACCATACCAGGAAGTACTTAATTTATTAAGCTACTGCTTTTCTTAATCTCAGTGGAGATATTTACTGATTAAACAGCTACCTACGTCATGTTCATGTCGTTCTAAATGAGCTTTTATCTCTCTCCCGTCACCACAAATCAGATGCTTCTGAGGAGTTCCCAGTACATTATCCTTTCCCCTGTGTAATTACCTTAACAAGCTCCAGCTGTTTTTATTCTCAGAAGGTTTACTCCCTTATATACAGCTGCCTACTTCCTTCGTAAGTGCAGGTCCTAAATGAGCTTTTTTCTCTGTTCCCTCACCACAATCAAGATTCTTTTGGGGAGTTACCAGTACAGTAACCATACCAGGAAGTACTTAGTTTATTAAGCTACTGATTTTCTTAATCTCAGTGGATTTATTTACTGATAAACAGCTACCTACGCAGCATGTTCATGTCGTTCCTAAATGAGCTTTTATCTCTCTCCCCTCACCACGAATCACATTCTTCTGAGGAGTTCCCAGTACATTATCCTTTCCCCTGTGTAATTACCTTAACAAGCTCCAGCTGTTTTCATTCTCAGAAGGTTTACTCCCTGATATACAGCTGCCTAACCCCTTCGTAAGTGCAGGTCCTAAATTAGCTTTTTTCTCTGTTCCCTCACCACAATCCAGATTCTTTTGGGGAGTTACCAGTACAGTAACCATACCAGGAAGTACTTAATTTATTAAGCTACTGCTTTTCTTAATCTCAGTGGAGATATTTACTGATAAACAGCTACCTACGCAGCATGTTCATGTCGTTCCTAAATGAGCTTTTTTCTGTGTTCCCTCACCACAATCCAGATTCTTTTGGGGAGTTACCAGTACAGTATCCATACCAGGAAGTACTTAATTAAGCTACTGCTTTTCTTAATCTCAGTGGAGATATTTACTGATAAACAGCTACCTACGCAGCATGTTCATGTCGTTCCTAAATGAGCTTTTATCTCTCTCCCCTCACCACAAATCAGATTCTTCTGAGGAGTTCCCAGTACATTATCCTTTCCAGTGTAATTACCTTAAGAAGCTCCAGCTGTTTTTATTCTCAGAAGGTTTACTCCCTGATATACAGCTGCCTACCCCCTTCGTAAGTGCAGGTACTAAATGAGCTTTTTTCTCTGTTCCCTCACCACAATCCAGATTCTTTTGGGGAGGTACCAGTACAGTAACCATACCAGGAAGTACTTAATTTATTAAGCTACTGCTTTTCTTAATCTCAGTGGAGATATTTACTGATAAAGAGCTACCTACGCAGCATGTTCATGTCGTTCCTAAATGAGCTTTTATCTCTCTCCCCTCACCACAAATCAGATTCTTCTGAGGAGTTCCCAGTACATTATCCTTTCCCCTGTGTAATTACCTTAACAAGCTACAGCTGTTTTCATTCTCAGAAGGTTTACTCCCTGATATACACTGCCTACCCCCTTCGTAAGTGCAGGTCTTAAATGAGCTTTTTTCTCTGTTCCCTCACCACAATCCAGATTCTTTTGGGGAGTTACCAGTACAGTAACCATACCAGGAAGTACTTAATTTATTAAGCTACTGCTTTTCTTAATCTCAGTGGAGATATTTACTGATAAACAGCTACCTACGCAGCATGTTCATGTCGTTCCTAAATGAGCTTTTTTCTCTTTTCCCTCACCACAATCCAGATTCTTTTGGGGAGTTACCAGTACAGTATCCATACCAGGAAGTACTTAATTTATTAAGCTACTGCTTTTCTTAATCTCAGTGGAGATATTTACTGATAAACAGCTACGTAAGCAGCATGTTCATGTCGTTCCTAAATGAGCTTTTTTCTCTCCCCTCACCACAAATCAGATTCTTCTGAGGAGTTCCTAGTACATTATCCTTTCCCCTGTGTAATTACCTTAACTAGCTCCAGCTGTTTTTTATTCTCAGAAGCGATACTCTGATATAGAGCTACCTACCCACTTCGTAATTGCAGGTCCTAAATGAGCTTTTTTCTCTGTTCCCTCACCACAATCCAGATTCTTTTGGGGAGTTACCAGCACAGTAACCATACCAGGAAGTACTTAATTTACAAGCTACTGCTTTTCTTAATCTCAGTGGAGATATTACTGATAAACAGCTACCTATGCAGCATTCGTAAGTCGTTCCTAAATGAGCTTTTATCTCTCTCCCCTCACCACAAATCAGATTCTTCTGACGAGTTCCCAGTACATTATCCTACCAGTGTAATTACCTTAATTTATTAAGCTCCAGCTGTTTTTATTCTCAGAAGGTTTTACTGATATACAGCTGCCTACCCCCTTCGTAAGTGCAGGTCCTAAATGAGCTTTTTTCTCTGTTCCCTCACCAAAATCCAGATTCTTTTGGGGAGTTACCAGTACAGTAACCATACCAGGAAGTACTTAATTTATTAAGCTACTGATTTTTAATCTCATTGGAGATATTTACTGATAAACAGCTACCTACGCAGCATGTTCATGTCGTTCCTAAATCAGCTTTTATCTCTCTGTCCCTCACCACAAATCAGATTGTTCTGAGGAGTTCCCAGTACATTATCCTTCCAGTGTAATTACCTTAATTAAGCTCCAGTTTTTTATCTCAGAAGGTTTACTCCCTGATATACAGCTGCCTACCCATTCGTAAGTGCAGGTCCTAAATGAGCTTTTTTCTCTGTTCCCTCACCACAATCCAGATTCTTTGGGGAGTTACCAGTACAGTAACCATACCAGGAAGTACTTAATTTATTAAGCTACTGCTTTTCATAATCTCAGTGGAGATATTACTGATAAACAGATACCTACGCAGCATGATCATGTCGTTCCTAAATGAGCTTTTTTCTCTGTTCCCTCACCACAATCCAGATTCTTTTGGGGAGTTACCAGTACAGTAACCATACCAGGAAGTACTTAATTTATTAAGCTATTACTTTTCTTAATCTCAATGGAGATATTTACTGATAAACAGCTACCTACGCAGCATGTTCATGTCGTTCCTAAATGAGCTTTTATCTCTCTCCCCTCACCACAAATCAGATTCTTGAGGAGTTCCCAGTACATTATCCTTTCCCCTGTGTAATTACCTTAACAAGCTCCAGCTGTTTTTATTCTCAGAAGGTTTACTCCCTGATATACAGCTGCCAACCCCCTTCGTAAGTGCAGATCCTAAATGAGCTTTTTTCTCTGTTCCCTCACCACAATCCAGATTGTTTTGGGGAGTTACCAGTACAGTAACCATACCAGGAAGTACTTAATTTATTAAGCTACTGTTTTTCTTAATCTCAGGGGAGATATTTACTGATAAATAGCTACGTATGCAGCATGTTCATGTCGTTCCTAAATGAGCTTTTATCTCTCTCCCCTCACCACAAATCAGATTCTTCTGAGTAGTTCCCAATAAATTATCCTTTCCCCTGTGTAATTACCTTAACAAGCTCCAGCTCTTTTTTCTCAGAAGGTTTACTCCCTGATATACAGCTGCCTTCCCCCTTCGTAAGTGCAGGTCTTAAATGAGCTTTTTTCTCTGTTCCCTCACCACAATCCAGATTCTTTTGGGAGTTACCAGTACAGTAACCATACCAGGAAGTACTTAATTTATTAAGCTACTGCTTTTCTTAATCTCAGTGGAGATATTTACTGATAAACAGCTACCTACGCAGCATGTTCATGTCGTTCCTAAATGAGCTTTTATCTCTCTCCCCTCACCACAAATCAGATTCTTCTGAGGAGTTCCCAGTACATTATCCTTTCCCCTGTGTAATTACCTTAACAAGTTCCAGCTGTTTTTATTCTCAGAAGGTTTACTCCCTGATATACAGCTGCCTATCCCCTTCGTAAGTGCAGGTCCTAAATGAGCTTTTTTCTCTGTTCCCTCACCGCAATCCAGATTCTTTTGGGGAGTTACCAGTACAGTAACCACACCAGGAAGTACTTAATTTATTAAACTACTGCTTTTCCTAATCTCAGTGGAGATATTTACTGATAAACAGCTACCTACGCAGCATGTTCATGTCGTTCCTAAATGAGCTTTTATCTCTCTCCCCTCACCACAAATCAGATTCTTCGGAGGAGTTCCCAGTACATTATCCTTTCCCCTGTGTAATTACCTTAACAAGCTCCAGCTGTTTTTATTCTCAGAAGGTTTACTCCCTGATATACAGCTGCCTACCCCCTTCGTAATGCAGGTCCTAAATGAGCTTTTTTCTCTGTTCCCTCACCAGAATCCAGATTCTTTTGGGGAGTTACCAGTACAGTAACCATACCAGGAAGTACTTAATTTATTAAGCTACTGCTTTTCTTAATCACAGTGGAGATATTTACTGATAAACAGCTACCTATGCAGCATTTTCATGTCGTTCCTAAATGAGCTTTTATCTATCTCCCCTCACCACAAATCAGATTCTTCTGAGGAGTTCCCAGTACATTATCCTTTCCCCTGTGTAATTACCTTAACAAGCTCCAGCTGTTTTTATTCTCAGAATGTTTACTCACTGATATACAACTGCCTCCCTCTTCGTAAGGGCAGGTCCTAAATGAGCTTTTTTCTCTGTTCCCTCACCACAATCCAGATTCTTTTGGGGAATTGCCAGTACAGTAGCCATACCAGGAAGTACTTAATTCATTAAGCTACTGCTTTTCTTAATCTCTGTGGAGATATTTACTGATAAACAGCTACTTACGCAGCATGTTCATGTCGTTCCTAAATGAGCTTTTATCTCTCTCCCCTCACCACAAATCAGATTCTTCTGAGGAGTTCCCAGTACATTATCCTTTCCCCTGTGTAATTACCTTAACAAGCTCCGGCTGTTTTTATTCTCAGAAGGTTTACTCCCTGATATACAGCTGCCTACCCCCTTCGTAAGTGCAGGTCCTAAATGAGCTTTTTTCTCTGTTCCCTCACCACAATCCAATTCTTTTGGGGAGTTACCAGTACAGTAAACATACCAGGAAGTATTTAATTTATTAAGCTACTGCTTTTCTTAATCTCAGTGGAGATATTTACTGATAAACAGCTACGTACGCAGAATGTTCATGTCGTTCCTAAATGAGCTTTTATCTCTCTCCCCTCACCAGAAATCAGATTCTTCTGAGGAGTTCCCAGTACATTATCCTTTCCACTGTGTAATTACCTTAACAAGCTCCAGCTGTTTTTATTCTCAGAAGGTTTACTCCCTGATATACAACTGCCTAACCCCTTCGTAAGTGCAGGTCCTAAATGAGCTTTTTTCTCTGTTCCCTCACCACAATCCAGATTGTTTTGGGGAGTTACCAGTACAGTAACCATACCAGGAAGTACTTAATTTATTAAGCTACTGCTTTTCTTAATCTCAGTGGAGATATTTACTGATAAACAGCTACCTACGCAGCATGTTCATGTCGTTCCTAAATGAGCTTTTATCTCTCTCCCTCACCACAAATCAGATTCTTCTGAGGAGTTCCCAGTACAATATCCTTTCCCCTGTATAATTACCTTAACAAGCTCCAGCTGTTTTTATTCTCAGAAGGTTTACTCCCTGATATACAGCTGCTCACCCCTTTCGTAAGTACAGGTCCTAAATGAGCTTGTTTCTCTGTTCTCTCACCACAATCCAGATTCTTTTGGGGAGTTACCAGTACAGTAACCATACCAGGAAGTACTTAATTTATTAAGCTACTGCTTTTCTTTATCTCAGTGGAGATATTTACTGATAAACAGCTATCTACGCAGCATGTTCATGTCGTTCCTAAATGAGCTTTTATCTCTCTCCCCTCACCACAAATCAGATTCTTCTTAGGAGTTCCCAGTACATTATCCTTTCCCCTGTGTAATTACCTTAACAAGTTCCAGCTGTTTTTATTCTCAGAAGGTTTACTCCCTGATATACAGCAGCCTACCCCCTTCGTAAGTGCAGGTCCTAAATGAGATTTTTTCTCTGTTCCCTCACCACAATCCAGATTCTTTTGGGGAGTTACCAGTACAGTAACCATACCAGGAAGTACTTAATTTATTAAGCTACTGCTTTTCTTAATCTCAGTGGAGATATTTACTGATAAACAGCTACGTACGCAGCATGTTCATATCGTTCCTAAATGAGATTTTATCTCTCTCCCCTCACCACAAATCAGATTCTTCTGAGGAGTTCCCAGTACATTATCCTTTCCCCCGTGTAATTACCTTAACAAGCTCCAGCTGTTTTTATTCTCAGAAGGTTTACTCCCTGATATACAGCTGCCTACCCCCTTCGTAAGTGCAGGTCCTAAATGAGCTTTTTTCTCTGTTCCCTCACCACAATCCAGATTCATTTGGGGAGTTACCAGTAAAGTAACCATACCAGGAAGAACTTAATTTTTAAGCTACTGCTTTTCTTAATCTCAGTGGAGATATTTACTGATAAACAGCTACGTACGCAGCATGTTCATGTCGTTCCTAAATGAGCTTTTCTCTCTCTCCCCTCAACACAAATAAGATTCTTCAGAGGAGTACACAGTACATGATCCTTTCCCATGTGTAATTACCTTAACAATCTCCAGCTGTTTTTATTCTCAGAAGGTTTACTCCCTGATATACAGCTGCCTACCCCCTTCGTAAGTGCAGGTCCTAAATGAGCTTTTTTCTCTGCTCCCTCACCACAATCCAGATTCTCTTGGGGAGTTACCAGTACAGTAACCATACCAGGAAATACTTAATATATTAAGCTACTGATTTTCTTTATCTCAGTGGAGATATTTACTGATAAACAGCTACCTACGCAGCCTGTTCATGTCGTTCCTTAATGAGCTTTTATCTCTCTCCCCTCACCACAAATCAGATTCTTCTGAGGAGTTCCCAGTACATTATCCTTTCCCCTGTGTAATTACATTAACAAGCTCCAGCTGTTTTTATTCTCAGAAGGTTTACTCCCTGATATACAGCTGCCTACCCCCTTCGTAAGTGCAGGTCCTAAATCAGCTTTTTTCTGTGTTCCCTCACCACAATCCCGATTCTAAAGGGGAGTTCCCAGTAGAGTAACCATACCAGGAAGTACTTAATTTATTAAGCTACTGCTTTTCTTAATCTCAGTGGAGATATTTACTGATAAACAGCTACCTATGCAGCATGTTCATGTCTTTCCTAAATGAGCTTTTATCTCTCTCCCCTCACAAAAAATCAGATTCTTCTGAGTAGTTCCCAGTACATTATCCTTTCCCCTGTGTAATTACCTTAACAAGCTCCAGCTGTTTTTATTCTCAGAAGGTTTACTCCCTGATATACAGCTGCCTACCCCCTTCGTAAGTGGAGGTCCTAAATGAGCTTTTTTCTCTGTTCCCTCACCACAATCCTGATTCTTTTGGGTAGTTACCAGTACAGTAACCATACCAGGAAGTACTAAATTTATTAAGCTACTGCTTTTCTTAATGTCAGTGGAGATATTTACTGATAAACAGCTACCTACGCAGCATGTTCATGTCGTTCGTAAATGAGCTTTTATCTCTCTCCTCTCACCACAAATCAGATTCTTCTCAGGAGTTACCAGTACATTATCCTTTCCCCTGGGTAATTACCTTACCATGCTCCAGCTGTTTTTATTCTCAGAAGGGATACTCCCTGATATACAGCTGCCTACCCCCTTCGTAAGGGCAGGTCCTAAATGAGCTTTTTTCTCTGTTCCCTCACCACAATCCAGATTCTTTTGGGGAGTTACCAGTACAGTAACCATACCAGGAAGTACTTAATTTATTAAGCTACTGCTTTTCTTAATCTCAGTGGAGATATTTACTGATAAACAGCTACCTACGCAGCATGTTCATGTCGTTCCTAAATGAGCTTTTATCTCTCTCCCCTCACCACAAATCAGATTCTTCTGAGGAGTTCCCAGTACATTATCCTTTCCCCTGTGTAATTACCTTAACAAGCTCCAGCTGTTTTTATTCTCAGAAGGTTTACTCCCTGATATACAGCTGCCTACCCCCTTCGTGAGTGCAGGTCTTAAATGACCTTTTTTCTCTGTTCCCTCACCACAATCCAGATTCTTTTGGGGAGGTACCAGTAAAGTAACCATACCAGGAAGTACTTAATTTATGAAGCTACTGCTTTTCTTAATCTCAGTGGAGATATTTACTGATAAAGAGCTACCTACGCAGCATGTTCATGTCATTCCTAAATGAGCTTTTATCTCTCTCCCCTCACCACAAATCAGATTCTTCTGAGGAGTTCCCAGTACATTATCCTTTCCCCTGTGTAATTACCTTAACAAGCTCCTGCTGTTTTTATTCTCAGAAGGTTTACTCCCTGATATACAGCTGCCTAACCCCTTCGTAAGTGCAGGTCCTAAATGAGCTTTTTCCTCTGTTCCCTCACCACAATCCAGATTCTTTTGGGGAGTTACCAGTACAGTAACCATACCAGGAAGTACTTAATTTATTAAGCTACTGCTTTTCTTAATCTCAGTGGAGATATTTACTGATAAACAGCTACCCACGCAGCATGTTCATGTCGTTCTTAAATGAGCTTTTATCTCTCTCCCCTCACCTCAAATCAGATTCTTCTGAGGACTTCCCAGTACATTATCCTTTCCCCTGTGTAATTACCTTAACAAGCTCCAGCTGTTTTTATTCTTAGAAGGTTTACTCCCTGATATACAGCTGCCTACCCACTTCGTAAGTGCAGGTCCTAAATGAGCTTTTTTCTCTGTTACCTCACCACAATCCAGATTCTTTTGGGGAGTTACCAGTACAGTAACCATACCAGGAAGTACTTAATTTATTAAGCTACTGCTTTTCTTAATCTCAGTGAAGATATTTACTGATAAACAGCTAACTACGCAGCATGTTCATGTCGTTCCTAAATGAGCTTTTTTCCCTCTCCCCTCACCACAAATCAGATTCTTCTGAGGAGTTCCCAGTACATTACCTTTCCCCTGTGTAATTACCTTAACAAGCTCCAGCTGTTTTTATTCTCAGAAGGTTTACTCTCTGATATACAACTGCCTACCCCCTTCGTAAGTGCAGGTCCTAAATGAGCTTTTTTCTCTGTTCCCTCACCACAATCCACATTCTTTTGGGGAGTTACCAGTACAGTAACCATACCAGGAAGTACTTAATTTATTACGCTACTGCTTTTCTTAATCTCAGTGGAGATATTTACTTATAAACAGCTACCTACGCAGCATGTTCATGTCGTTCCTAAATGAGCTTTTTTCTCTCTCCACTCACCACAAATCAGATTCTTCTGAGGAGTTCCCAGTACATTATCCTTTCCCCTGTGTAATTACCTTAACAAGCTCCAGCTGTTTTTATTCTCAGAAGGTTTACTCCCTGATATACAGCTGCCTACCCCCTTCGTAAGTGCAGGTCCTAAATGAGCTTTTTTCTCTGTTCCCTCACCACAATCCAGATTCTTTTGGGGAGTTACCAGTACAGTAACCATACCAGGAAGTACTTAATTTATTAAGCTACTGCTTTTCTTAATCTCAGTGGAGATATTTACTGATAAAGAGCTACCTACGCAGCATGTTCATATCGTTCTTAAATGAGCTTTTATCTCTCTCCCCTCACCACAAATCAGATTCTTCTGAGGAGTTCCCAGTACATTATCCTTTCCCCTGTGTAATTACCTTAACAAGCTCCAGCTGTTTTTATTCTCAGAAGGTTTACTCCCTGATATACAGCTGCCTACCCCCTTCGTAAGTGCAGGTCCTAAATGAGCTTTTTTCTCTGTTCCCTCACCACAATCCAGATTCTTTTGGGGAGTTACCAGTACAGTAACCATACCAGGAAGTACTTAATTTATTAAGCTACTGCTTTTCTTAATCTCAGTGGAGATATTTACTGATAAACAGCTACCTACGCAGTATGTTCAAGTCGTTCCTAAATGAGCTTTTATCTCTCTCCCCTCACCACAAATCAGATTCTTCTGAGGAGTTCCCAGTACATTATCCTTTGCCCTGTGTAATTACCTTAACAAGCTCCAGCTGTTTTTATTCTCAGAAGTTTTACTCCATGATATACAGCTGCCTACCCCCTTCGTAAGTCCAGGTCATAAATGACCTTATTTCTCTGTTCCCTCACCAGAATCCAGATTCTTTTGGGGAGTTACCAGTACAGTAACCATACCAGGAAGTACTTAATTTATTAAGCTACTGCTTTTCTTAATCACAGTGGAGATATTTACTGATAAACAGCTACCTATGCAGCATTTTCATGTCGTTCCTAAATGAGCTTTTATCTATCTCCCCTCACCACAAATCAGATTCTTCTGAGGAGTTCCCAGTACATTATCCTTTCCCCTGTGTAATTACCTTAACAAGCTCCAGCTGTTTTTATTCTCAGAATGT
Organism: Perognathus longimembris pacificus; assembly: GCF_023159225.1. Lineage (NCBI taxonomy): Eukaryota > Metazoa > Chordata > Mammalia > Rodentia > Heteromyidae > Perognathus > Perognathus longimembris. The sequence goes on along the minus strand of NW_025956131.1, from coordinate 28,545 downwards.
TTACTCACTGATATACAACTGCCTCCCTCTTCGTAAGTGCAGGTCCTAAATGAGCTTTTTTCTCTGTTCCCTCACCACAATCCAGATTCTTTTGGGGAATTGCCAGTACAGTAGCCATACCAGGAAGTACTTAATTCATTAAGCTACTGCTTTTCTTAATCTCTGTGGAGATATTTACTGATAAACAGCTACTTACGCAGCATGTTCATGTCGTTCCTAAATGAGCTTTTATCTCTCTCCCCTCACCACAAATCAGATTCTTCTGAGGAGTTCCCAGTACATTATCCTTTCCCCTGTGTAATTACCTTAACAAGCTCCGGCTGTTTTTATTCTCAGACGGTTTACTCCCTGATATACAGCTGCCTACCCCCTTCGTAAGTGCAGGTCCTAAATGAGCTTTTTTCTCTGTTCCCTCACCACAATCCAATTTCTTTTGGGGAGTTACCAGTACAGTAAACATACCAGGAAGTATTTAATTTATTAAGCTACTGCTTTTCTTAATCTCAGTGGAGATATTTACTGATAAACAGCTACGTACGCAGAATGTTCATGTCGTTCCTAAATGAGCTTTTATCTCTCTCCCCTCACCAGAAATCAGATTCTTCTGAGGAGTTCCCAGTACATTATCCTTTCCCCTGTGTAATTACCTTAACAAGCTCCAGCTGTTTTTATTCTCAGAAGGTTTACTCCCTGATATACAACTGCCTAACCCCTTCGTAAGTGCAGGTCCTAAATGAGCTTTTTTCTCTGTTCCCTCACCACAATCCAGATTGTTTTGGGGAGTTACCAGTACAGTAACCATACCAGGAAGTACTTAATTTATTAAGCTACTGCTTTTCTTAATCTCAGTGGAGATATTTACTGATAAACAGCTACCTACGCAGCATGTTCATGTCGTTCCTAAATGAGCTTTTATCTCTCTCCCCTCACCACAAATCAGATTCTTCTGAGGAGTTCCCAGTACAATATCCTTTCCCCTGTATAATTACCTTAACAAGCTCCAGCTGTTTTTATTCTCAGAAGGTTTGCTCCCTGATATACAGCTGCTTACCCCTTTCGTAAGTACAGGTCCTAAATGAGCTTTTTTCTCTGTTCTCTCACCACAATCCAGATTCTTTTGGGGAGTTACCAGTACAGTAACCATACCAGGAAGTACTTAATTTATTAAGCTACTGCTTTTCTTTATCTCAGTGGAGATATTTACTGATAAACAGCTATCTACGCAGCATGTTCATGTCGTTCCTAAATGAGCTTTTATCTCTCTCCCCTCACCACAAATCAGATTCTTCTTAGGAGTTCCCAGTACATTATCCTTTCCCCTGTGTAATTACCTTAACAAGTTCCAGCTGTTTTTATTCTCAGAAGGTTTACTCCCTGATATACAGCAGCCTACCCCCTTCGTAAGTGCAGGTCCTAAATGAGATTTTTTCTCTGTTCCCTCACCACAATCCAGATTCTTTTGGGGAGTTACCAGTACAGTAACCATACCAGGAAGTACTTAATTTATTAAGCTACTGCTTTTCTTAATCTCAGTGGAGATATTTACTGATAAACAGCTACGTACGCAGCATGTTCATATCGTTCCTAAATGAGATTTTATCTCTCTCCCCTCACCACAAATCAGATTCTTCTGAGGAGTTCCCAGTACATTATCCTTTCCCCCATGTAATTACCTTAACAAGCTCCAGCTGTTTTTATTCTCAGAAGGTTTACTCCCTGATATACAGCTGCCTACCCCCTTCGTAAGTGCAGGTCCTAAATGAGCTTTTTTCTCTGTTCCCTCACCACAATCCAGATTCATTTGGGGAGTTACCAGTAAAGTAACCATACCAGGAAGAACTTAATTTTTTAAGCTACTGCTTTTCTTAATCTCAGTGGAGATATTTACTGATAAACAGCTACGTACGCAGCATGTTCATGTCGTTCCTAAATGAGCTTTTCTCTCTCTCCCCTCAACACAAATAAGATTCTTCTGAGGAGTACACAGTACATGATCCTTTCCCATGTGTAATTACCTTAACAATCTCCAGCTGTTTTTATTCTCAGAAGGTTTACTCCCTGATATACAGCTGCCTACCCCCTTCGTAAGTGCAGGTCCTAAATGAGCTTTTTTCTCTGTTCCCTCACCACAATCCAGATTCTCTTGGGGAGTTACCAGTACAGTAACCATACCAGGAAATACTTAATATATTAAGCTACTGATTTTCTTAATCTCAGTGGAGATATTTACTGATAAACAGCTACCTACGCAGCCTGTTCATGTCGTTCCTTAATGAGCTTTTATCTCTCTCCCCTCACCACAAATCAGATTCTTCTGAGGAGTTCCCAGTACATTATCCTTTCCCCTGTGTAATTACATTAACAAGCTCCAGCTGTTTTTATTCTCAGAAGGTTTACTCCCTGATATACAGCTGCCTACCCCCTTCGTAAGTGCAGGTCCTAAATCAGCTTTTGTCTGTGTTCCCTCACCACAATCCAGATTCTAAAGGGGAGTTCCCAGTAGAGTAACCATACCAGGAAGTACTTAATTTATTAAGCTACTGCTTTTCTTAATCTCAGTGGAGATATTTACTGATAAACAGCTACCTATGCAGCATGTTCATGTCTTTCCTAAATGAGCTTTTATCTCTCTCCCCTCACAAAAAATCAGATTCTTCTGAGTAGTTCCCAGTACATTATCCTTTCCCCTGTGTAATTACCTTAACAAGCTCCAGCTGTTTTTATTCTCAGAAGGTTTACTCCCTGATATACAGCTACCTACCCCCGTCGTAAGTGGAGGTCCTAAATGAGCTTTTTTCTCTGTTCCCTCACCACAATCCTGAATCTTTTGGGTAGTTACCAGTACAGTAACCATACCAGGAAGTACTAAATTTATTAAGCTACTGCTTTTCTTAATGTCAGTGGAGATATTTACTGATAAACAGCTACCTACGCAGCATGTTCATGTCGTTCGTAAATGAGCTTTTATATCTCTCCCCTCACCACAAATCAGATTCTTCTCAGGAGTTACCAGTACATTATCCTTTCCCCTGGGTAATTACCTTACCATGCTCCAGCTGTTTTTATTCTCAGAAGGGATACTCCCTGATATACAGCTGCCTACCCCCTTCGTAAGGGCAGGTCCTAAATGAGCTTTTTTCTCTGTTCCCTCACCACAATCCAGATTCTTTTGGGGAGTTACCAGTACAGTAACCATACCAGGAAGTACTTAATTTATTAAGCTACTGCTTTTCTTAATCTCAGTGGAGATATTTACTGATAAACAGCTACCTACGCAGCATGTTCATGTCGTTCCTAAATGAGCTTTTATCTCTCTCCCCTCACCACAAATCAGATTCTTCTGAGGAGTTCCCAGTACATTATCCTTTCCCCTGTATAATTACCTTAACAAGCTCCAGCTGTTTTTATTCTCAGAAGGTTTACTCCCTGATATACAGCTGCCTACCCCCTTCGTGAGTGCAGGTCTTAAATGACCTTTTTTCTCTGTTCCCTCACCACAATCCAGATTCTTTTGGGGAGGTACCAGTAAAGTATCCATACCAGGAAGTACTTAATTTATGAAGCTACTGCTTTTCTTAATCTCAGTGGAGATATTTACTGATAAAGAGCTACCTACGCAGCATGTTCATGTCATTCCTAAATGAGCTTTTATCTCTCTCCCCTCACCACAAATCAGATTCTTCTGAGGAGTTCCCAGTACATTATCCTTTCCCCTGTGTAATTACCTTAACAAGCTCCTGCTGTTTTTATTCTCAGAAGGTTTACTCCCTGATATACAGCTGCCTAACCCCTTCGTAAATGCAGGTCCTAAATGAGCTTTTTTCTGTGTTCCCTCACAACAATCCAGATTCTTTTGGGGAGTTACCAGTACAGTAACCATACCAGGAAGTACTTAATTTATTAAGATAGTGCTTTTCTTAATCTCAGTGGAGATATATACTGATAAACAGCTACCTACGAAGCATGTTCATGTCGTTCCAAAATGAGCTTTTATCTCTCTCCCCTCACCACAAATCGGATTCTTCTGAGGAGTTCCCAGTACATTATCCTTTCCCCTGTGTAATTACCTTAACAAGCTCCAGCTGTTTCTATTCTCAGAAGGTTTACTCCCTGATATACAGCTGCCTCCCCCCTTCGTAAGTGCAGGTCCTAAATGAGCTTTTTCCTCTGTTCCCTCACCACAATCCAGATTCTTTTGGGGAGTTACCAGTACAGTAACCATACCAGGAAGTACTTAATTTATTAAGCTACTGCTTTTCTTAATCTCAGTGGAGATATTTACTGATAAACAGCTACCTACGCAGCATGTTCATGTCGTTCCTAAATGAGCTTTTATCTCTCTCCCCTCACCTCAAATCAGATTCTTCTGAGGACTTCCCAGTACATTATCCTTTCCCCTGTGTAATTACCTTAACAAGCTCCAGCTGTTTTTATTCTCAGAAGGTTTACTCCCTGATATACAGCTGCCTACCCACTTCGTAAGTGCAGGTCCTAAATGAGCTTTTTTCTCTGTTCCCTCACCACAATCCAGATTCTTTTGGGGAGTTACCAGTACAGTAACCATACCAGGAAGTACTTAATTTATTAAGCTACTGCTTTTCTTAATCTCAGTGAAGATATTTACTGATAAACAGCTAACTACGCAGCATGTTCATGTCGTTCCTAAATGAGCTTTTTTCCCTCTCCCCTCACCACAAATCAGATTCTTCTGAGGAGTTCCCAGTACATTACCTTTCCCCTGTGTAATTACCTTAACAAGCTCCAGCTGTTTTTATTCTCAGAAGGTTTACTCCCTGATATACAACTGCCTACCCCCTTCGTAAGGGCAGGTCCTAAATGAGCTTTTTTCTCTGTTCCCTCACCACAATCCACATTCTTTTGGGGAGTTACCAGTACAGTAACCATACCAGGAAGTACTTAATTTATTACGCTACTGCTTTTCTTAATCTCAGTGGAGATATTTACTTATAAACAGCTACCTACGCAGCATGTTCATGTCGTTCCTAAATGAGCTTTTTTCTCTCTCCACTCACCACAAATCAGATTCTTCTGAGGAGTTCCCAGTACATTATCCTTTCCCCTGTGTAATTACCTTAACAAGCTCCAGCTGTTTTTATTCTCAGAAGGTTTACTCCCTGATATACAGCTGCCTACCCCCTTCGTAAGTGCAGGTCCTAAATGAGCTTTTTTCTCTGTTCCCTCACCACAATCCAGATTCTTTTGGGGAGTTACCAGTACAGTAACCATACCAGGAAGTACTTAATTTATTAAGCTACTGCTTTTCTTAATCTCAGTGGAGATATTTACTGATAAAGAGCTACCTACGCAGCATGTTCATATCGTTCTTAAATGAGCTTTTATCTCTCTCCCCTCACCACAAATCAGATTCTTCTGAGGAGTTCCCAGTACATTATCCTTTCCCCTGTGTAATTACCTTAACAAGCTCCAGCTGTTTTTATTCTCAGAAGGTTTACTCCCTGATATACAGCTGCCTACCCCCTTCGTAAGTGCAGGTCCTAAATGAGCTTTTTTCTCTGTTCCCTCACCACAATCCAGATTCTTTTGGGGAGTTACCAGTACAGTAACCATACCAGGAAGTACTTAATTTATTAAGCTACTGCTTTTCTTAATCTCAGTGGAGATATTTACTGATAAACAGCTACCTACGCAGCATGTTCAAGTCGTTCCTAAATGAGCTTTTATCTCTCTCCCCTCACCACAAATCAGATTCTTCTGAGGAGTTCCCAGTACATTATCCTTTGCCCTGTGTAATTACCTTAACAAGCTCCAGCTGTTTTTATTCTCAGAAGGTTTACTCCATGATATACAGCTGCCTAAACCCTTCGTAAGTGCAGGTCCTAAATGAGCTTTTTTCTCTGTTCCCTCACCACAATCCAGATTATTTTGCGGAGTTACCAGTACAGTAACCATACCAGGAAGTACTTAATTTATTAAGCTACTGCTTTTCTTAATCTCAGTGGAGATATTTACTGATAAACAGCTACCTACGCAGCATGTTCAAGTCGTTCCTAAATGAGCTTTTATCTCTCTCCCCTCACCACAAATCAGATTCTTCTGAGGAGTTCCCAGTACATTATCCTTTGCCCTGTGTAATTACCTTAACAAGCTCCAGCTGTTTTTATTCTCAGAAGGTTTACTCCATGATATACAGCTGCCTACCCCCTTCGTAAGTGCAGGTCCTAAATGAGCTTTTTTCTCTGTTCCCTCACCACATTCCAGATTCTTTTGGGGAGTTACCAGTACAGTAACCATACCAGGAAGTACTTAATTTATTAAGCTACTGCTTTTCTTAATCTCAGTGGAGATATTTACTGATAAACAGCTACCTACGCAGCATGTTCATGTCGTTCCTAAAGGAGCTTTTATCTCTCGCCACTCACCACAAATCAGATTCTTCTGAGGAGTTCCCAGTACATTATCCTTTCCCCTGTGTAATTACCTTAACAAGCTCCAGGTGTTTTTATTCTCAGAAGGTTTACTCCCTGATATACAGCTGCCTACCCCCTTCGTAAGTGCAGGATATAAATGAGCTTTTTTCCCTGTTCCCTCACCACAATCCAGATTCTTTTGGGGAGTTACCAGTACAATAACCATACCAGGAAATACTTAATTTATTAAGCTACTGCTTTTCTTAATCTCAGTGGAGATATTTACTGATAAACAGCTACCTACGCAGCATGTTCATGTCGTTCCTAAATGAGCTTTTATCTCTCTCCCCTCACCACAAATCAGATTCTATTAGGAGTTCCCAGTACATTATCCTTTCCCCTGTGTAATTACCTTAACAAGCTCCAGCTGTTTTTATTCTCAGAAGGTTTACTCCCTGATATACAGCTGCCTACCCCCTTCGTATGTGCAGGTCCTAAATGAGCTTTTTTCTCGGTTCCCTCACCACAATCCAAATTCTTTTGGGGAGTTACCAGTACAGTAACCATACCAGGAAGTACTTAATTTATTAAGCTACTGCTTTTCTTAATCTCAGTGGAGATATTTACTGATAAACAGCTACGTATGCAGCATGTTCATGTCGTTCCTAAATGAGCTTTTATCTCTCTCACCGAACAAAAAATCAGATTCTTCTGAGGAGTTCCCAGTACTTTATAATTTCCCCTGTGTAATTATTTAACAAGCTCCAGCTGTTTTTATTCTCAGAAGGTTTACTCCCTGATATACAGCTGCCTACCCCCTTCGTAAGTGCAGGTCCTAAAGGAGCTTTTTTCTCTGTTCCCTCACCACAATCCAGATTCTTTTGGGGAGTTACCAGTACAGTAACCATACCAGGAAGTACTTAATTTATTAAGCTACTTCTTTTCTTAATCTCAGTGGAGATATTTACTGATAAACAGCTACCTACGCAGCATATTCATGTCGTTCCTAAATGAGCTTTTATCTCTCTCCACTCACCACAAATCAGATTCTTCTGAGGAGTTCCCAGTACATTATCCTTTCCCCTGTGTAATTACCTTAACAAGCTCCAGCTGTTTTTATTCTCAGAAGGTTTACTCCCTGATATACAGCTGCCTACCCCCTTCGTAAGTGCAGGTCCTAAATGAGCTTTTTTCTCTGTTCCCTCACCACAATCCACATTCTTTTGGGGAGTTACCAGTACAGTAACCATACCAGGAAGTACTTAATTTATTAAGCTACTGCTTTTCTTAATCAAAGTGGAGATATTTACTGATAAACAGCTACCTACGCAGCATGTTCATGTCGTTCTTAAATGAGCTTTTTTCTCTCTCCCCTCACCTCAAATCAGATTCTTCTGAGGAGTTCCCAGTACATTATCCTTTCCCCTGTGTAATTAACTTAACAAGCTCCAGCTGTTTTTATTCTCAGAAGGTTTACTCCCTGATATACAGCTGCCTACCCCCTTCGTAAGTGCAGGTCCTAAAGGAGCTTTATTCTCTGTTCCCTCACCGCAATCCAGATTCTTTTGGGGAGTTACCAGTACAGTAACCATACCAGGAAGTACTTAATTTATTAAGCTACTGCTTTTCTTAATCTCAGTGGAGATATTTACTGATAAAGAGCTACCTACGCAGCATGTTCATATCGTTCTTAAATGAGCTTTTATCTCTCTCCCCTCACCACAAATCAGATTCTTCTGAGGAGTTCCCAGTACATTATCCTTTCCCCTGTGTAATTACCTTAACAAGCTCCAGCTGTTTTTATTCTCAGAAGGTTTACTCCCTGATATACAGCTGCCTACCCCCTTCGTAAGTGCAGGATATAAAATGAACTTTTTTCCCTGTTCCCTCACCACAATCCAGATTCTTTTGGGGAGTTACCAGTACAATAACCATACCAGGAAGTAATTAATTTATTAAGCTACTGCTTTTCTTAATCTCAGTGGAGATATTTACTGATAAACAGCTACCTACGCAGCATGTTCATGTCGTTCCTAAATGAGCTTTTATCTCTCTCCCCTCACCACAAATCAGATTCTTCTGAGGAGTTCCCAGTACATTATCCTTTCCCCTGTGTAATTACCTTAACAAGCTCCAGCTGTTTTTATTCTCAGAAGGTTTACTCCCTGATATACAGCTGCCTACCCCCTTCGTATGTGCAGGTCCTAAATGAGCTTTTTTCTCGGTTCCCTCACAACAATCCAAATTCTTTTGGGGAGTTACCAGTACAGTAACCATACCAGGAAGTACTTAATTTATTAAGCTACTGCTTTTCTTAATCTCAGTGGAGATATTTACTGATAAACAGCTAAGTATGCAGCATGTTCATGTCGTTCCTAAATGAGCTTTTATCTCTCTCACCGAACAAAAAATCAGATTCTTCTGAGGAGTTCCCAGTACTTTATAATTTCCCCTGTGTAATTATTTAACAAGCTCCAGCTGTTTTTATTCTCAGAAGGTTTACTCCCTGATATACAGCTGCCTACCCCCTTCGTAAGTGCAGGTCCTAAAGGAGCTTTTTTCTCTGTTCCCTCACCACAATCCAGATTCTTTTGGGGAGTTACCAGTACAGTAACCATACCAGGAAGTACTTAATTTATTAAGCTACTTCTTTTCTTAATCTCAGTGGAGATATTTACTGATAAACAGCTACCTACGCAGCATATTCATGTCGTTCCTAAATGAGCTTTTATCTCTCTCCACTCACCACAAATCAGATTCTTCTGAGGAGTTCCCAGTACATTATCCTTTCCCCTGTGTAATTACCTTAACAAGCTCCAGCTGTTTTTATTCTCAGAAGGTTTACTCCCTGATATACAGCTGCCTACCCCCTTCGTAAGTGCAGGTCCTAAATGAGCTTTTTTCTCTGTTCCCTCACCACAATCCACATTCTTTTGGGGAGTTACCAGTACAGTAACCATACCAGGAAGTACTTAATTTATTAAGCTACTGCTTTTCTTAATCAAAGTGGAGATATTTACTGATAAACAGCTACCTACGCAGCATGTTCATGTCGTTCCTAAATGAGCTTTTTCTCTCTCCCCTCACCTCAAATCAGATTCTTCTGAGGAGTTCCCAGTACATTATCCTTTCCCCTGTGTAATTAACTTAACAAGCTCCAGCTGTTTTTATTCTCAGAAGGTTTACTCCCTGATATACAGCTGCCTACCCCCTTCGTAAGTGCAGGTCCTAAAGGAGCTTTATTCTCTGTTCCCTCACCGCAATCCAGATTCTTTTGGGGAGTTACCAGTACAGTAACCATACCAGGAAGTACTTAATTTATTAAGCTACTGCTTTTCTTAATCTCAGTGGAGATATTTACTGATAAAGAGCTACCTACGCAGCATGTTCATATCGTTCTTAAATGAGCTTTTATCTCTCTCCCCTCACCACAAATCAGATTCTTCTGAGGAGTTCCCAGTACATTATCCTTTCCCCTGTGTAATTACCTTAACAAGCTCCAGCTGTTTTTATTCTCAGAAGGTTTACTCCCTGATATACTGCTGCCTACCCCCTTCGTAAGTGCAGGTCCTAAATGAGCTTTTTTCTCGGTTTCCTCAACACAATCCAGATTATTTTGGGGAGTTACCAGTACAGTAACCATACCAGGAAGTACTTAATTTATTAAGCTACTGCTTTTCTTAATCTCAGTGGAGATATTTACTGATAAACAGCTACCTACGCAGCATGTTCATGTCGTTCCTAAATGAGCTTTTATCTCTCTCCCCTCAACACAAATCAGATTATTCTGAGGAGTTCCCAGTACATTATCCTTTCCCCTCTGTAATTACCTTAACAAGCTCCAGCTGTTTTTATTCTCAGAAGGTTTACTCCCTGATATACACCTGCCCACCCCCTTCGTAAGTGCAGGTCATAAATGAGCTTTTTTCTCTGTTCCCTCACCACAATCCATATTCTTTCGGTGAGTTACCAGTACAGTAACCATATCAGGAAGTACTTAATTTATTAAGCCAGTGCTTTTCTTAATCTCAGTGGAGATATTTACTGATAAACAGCTACCTACGCAGCATGTTCATTTCGTTCCTAAATGAGATTTTATCTCTCTCCCCTCACCACAAATCAGATTCTTCTGAGGAGTTCCCAGTACATTATCCTTTCCCTTGTGTAATTACCTTAACAAGCTCCAGCTATTTTTATTCTCAGAAGCTTTACTGCCTGATATACAACTGCCTACCACCTTCCTAAGTGCAGGTCCTACATGAGCTTTTTTCTCTGTTCCCTCACCACAATCCAGATTCTTTTGGGGAGTTACCAGTACAATAACCATACCAGGAAGTACTTAATTTATTAAGCTACTGCTTTTCTTAATCTCAGTGCAGATATTTACTGATAAACAACTACCTACGCAGCATGTTCATGTCGTACCTAAATGAGCTTTTATCTCTCTCCCCTCACCACAAATCAGATTCTTGTGAGGAGTTCCCAGTACATTATCCTTTCCCCTGTGTAATTACCTTAACAAGTTCCAGCTGTTTTTATTCTCAGAAGGTTTACTCCCTGATATACAGCTGCCTACCCCCTTCGTCAGTGCAGGTCCTAAATGAGCTTTTTTCTCTGTTCCCTCACCACAATCCAGATTCTTTTGGGGAGTTACCAGTACAGTAACCATACCAGGAAGTCCTTAATTTATTAAGCTACTGCTTTTCTTAATCTCAGTGGAGATATTTACTGATAAACAGCTACCTACGCAGCATGTTCATGTCGTTCCTAAATGAGCTTTTATCTCTCTCCCCTCACCACAAATCAGATTCTTCTGAGGAGTTCCCAGTACATTATCCTTTCCCCTGTGTAATTACCTTAACAAGCTCCAGCTGTTTTTATTCTCAGAAGGTTTACTCCCTGATATACAGCTGCCTACCCCCTTCGTAAGTGCAGGTCCTAAATGAGCTTTTTTCTCTGTTCCCTCACCACAATCCAGATTCTTTTGGGGAGTTACCAGTACAGTAACCATACCAGGAAGTACCTAATGTATTAAGCTACTGCTTTTCTTAATGTCAGTGGAGATATTTACTGATAAACAGCTACCTACGCAGCATGTTCATGTCGTTCCTAAATGAGCTTTTATCTCTCTCCCCTCACCACAAATCAGATTCTTCTGAGGAGTTCCCAGTACATTATCCTTTCCCCTTTGTAATTACCTTAACAAGCCCCAGCTATTTTGATTCTCAGAAGGTTTACACCCTGATATACAACTGCCTACCCCCTTCGTAAGTGCAGGTCCTAAATGAGATTTTTTCTCTGTTCCCTCAACACAATCCAGATTCTTTTGTGGAGTTACCAGTACAGTAACCATACCAGGAAGTACTTAATTTATTAAGCTACTGCTTTTCTTAATCTCAGTGGAGATATTTACTGATAAACAGCTACCTACGCAGCATGTTCATGTCGTTCCTAAATGAGCTTTTATCTCTCTCCCCTCACCACAAATCAGATTCTTCTGAGGAGTTCCCAGTACATTATCCTTTCCACCTGTTTAATTACCTTAACAAGCTCCAGCTGTTTTTATTCTCAGAAGGTTTACTCCCTGATATACAGCTGCCTACCCCCTTCGCAAGTGCAGGTCCTAAATGAGATTTTTTCTCTGTTCCCTCACCACAATCCAGATTCTTTTGGGGAGTTACCAGTACAGTAACCATACCAGGAAGTACTTAATTTATTAAGCTACTGCTTTTCTTAATCTCAGTGCAGATATTTACTGATAAACAACTACCTACGCAGCATGTTCATGTCGTACCTAAATGAGCTTTTATCTCTCTCCCCTCACCACAAATCAGATTCTTCTGAGGAGTTCCCAGTACATTATCCTTTCCCCTGTGTAATTATCTTAACAAGCTCCAGCTGTTTTTATTCTCAGAAGGTTTACTCCCTGATATACAGCTGCCTACCCCCTTCGTCAGTGCAGGTCCTAAATGAGCTTTTTTCTCTGTTCCCTCACCACAATCCAGATTCTTTTGGGGAGTTACCAGTACAGTAACCATACCAGGAAGTACTTAGTTTATTAAGCAACTGCTTTTCTTAATCTCAGTGGAGATATTTACTGATAAACAGCTACCTACGCAGCATGTTCATGTCGTTCCTAAATGAGCTTTTATCTCTCTCCCCTCACCACAAATCAGATTCTTCTGAGGAGTTCCCAGTACATTATCCTTTCCCCTGTGTAATTACCTTAACAAGCTCCAGCTGTTTTTATTCTCAGAAGGTTTACTCCCTGATATACAGCTGCCTATCCCCTTCGTAAGTGCAGGTCCTAAATGAGCTTTTTTCTCTGTTCCCTCACCACAATCCAGATTCTTTTGGGGAGTTACCAGTACAGTAACCATACCAGGAAGTACTTAATGTATTAAGATACTGGTTTTCTTAATCTCAGTGGAGATATTTACTGATAAAGAGCTACCTACGCAGCATGTTCATATCGTTCTTAAATGAGCTTTTATCTCTCTCCCCTCACCACAAATCAGATTCTTCTGAGGAGTTCCCAGTACATTATCCTTTCCCCTGTGTAATTACCTTAACAAGCTCCAGCTGTTTTTATTCTCAGAAGGTTTACTCCCTGATATACTGCTGCCTACCCCCTTCGTAAGTGCAGGTCCTAAATGAGCTTTTTTCTCGGTTCCCTCAACACAATCCAGATTATTTTGGGGAGTTACCAGCACAGTAACCATACCAGGAAGTACTTAATTTATTAAGCTACTGCTTTTCTTAATCTCAGTGGAGATATTTACTGATAAACAGCTACCTACGCAGCATGTTCATGTCGTTCCTAAATGAGCTTTTATCTCTCTCCCCTCAACACAAATCAGATTCTTCTGAGGAGTTCCCAGTACATTATCCTTTCCCCTCTGTAATTACCTTAACAAGCTCCAGCTGTTTTTATTCTCAGAAGGTTTACTCCCTGATATACACCTGCCCACCCCCTTCGTAAGTGCAGGTCCTAAATGAGCTTTTTTCTCTGTTCCCTCACCACAATCCATATTCTTTCGGTGAGTTACCAGTACAGTAACCATATCAGGAAGTACTTAATTTATTACGCTACTGCTTTTCTTAATCTCAGTGGAGATATTTACTGATAAACAGCTACCTACGCAGCATGTTCATGTCGTTCCTAAATGAGATTTTATCTCTCTCCCCTCACCACAAATCAGATTCTTCTGTGGAGTTCCCAGTACATTATCCTTTCCCCTGTGTAATTACCTTAACAAGCTCCAGCTGTTTTTATTCTCAGAAGGTTTACTCCCTGATATACAGCTGCCTACCCCCTTCGTAAGTGCAGGTCCTAAATGAGCTTTTTTCTCTGTTCCCTCACCACAATCCAGATTCTTTTGGGGAGTTACCAGTACAGTAACCATACCAGGAAGTTCTTAATTTATTAAGCCACTGCTTTTCTTAATCTCAGTAGAGATATTTACTGATAAACAGCTACCTACGCAGCATGAGCTTTTATCTCTCTCCCCTCACCACAAATCAGATTCTTCTGAGGAGTTCCCAGTACATTATCCTTTCCCCTGTTTAATTACCTTAACAAGCTCCAGCTGTTTTTATTCTCAGAATGTTTACTCCCTGATATACAGCTGCCTACCCCCTTCGTAAGTGCAGGTCATAAATGAGCTTTTTTCTCTGTTCCCTCACCACAATCCAGATTCTTTTGGGGAGTTACCAGTACAGTAACGATACCAGGAAGTACTTAATTTATTAAGCTACTGCTTTTCTTAATCTCAGTGGAGATATTTACTGATAAACAGCTACCTACGCAGCATGTTCATGTCGTTCCTAAATGAGCTTTTATCTCTCTCCCCTCACCACAAATCAGATTCTTCTGAGGAGTTCCCAGTACATTATCCTTTCCCCTGTGTAATTACCTTAACAAGCTCCAGCTGTTTTTATTCTCAGAAGGTTTACTCCCTGATATACAGCTGCCTACCCCCTTCGTAAGTGCAGGTCCTAAATGAGCTTTTATCTCTGTTCCCTCACCACAATCCAGATTCTTTTGGGGAGTTACCAGTACAGTAACCATACCAGGAAGTACTTAATTTATTAAGCTACTGCTTTTCTTAATCTCAGTGGAGATATTTACTGATAAACAGCTACCTACGCAGCATGTTCATGTCGTTATATGAGCTTTTATCTCTCTCCCCTCACCACAAATCAGATTCTTCTGAGGAATTCCAGTACATTATCCTTTCCCCTGTGTAATTAACTTAACAAGCTCCAGCTCCTTTTATTCTCAGAAGGTTTATTCCCTGATATACTGCTGCCTACCCCCTTCGTAAGTGCAGGTCCTAAATGAGCTTTTTTCTCTGTTCCCTCACCACAATCCAGATTCTTTTGGGGAATTACCAGTACAGTAACCATACCAGGAAGTACTTAGTTTATTAAGCTACTGCTTTTCTTAATCTCAGTGGAGATATTTACTGATGAACAGCTACCTACGCAGCATGTTCATGTCGTTCCTAAATGAGCTTTTATCTCTCTCCCCTCACCACAAATCAGATTCTTCTGAGGAGTTCCCAGTACATTATCCTTTCCCCTGTGTAATTACCTTAACAAGCTCCAGCTGTTTTTATTCTCAGAAGGTTTACTCCCTGATATACAGCTGCCTACCCCCTTCGTAAGGGCAGGTAATAATGAGCTTTTTTCTCTGTTCCCTCACCAAAATCCAGGTTCTTTTGGGGAGTTACCAGTACAGTAACCATACCAGGAAGTACTTAATTTATTAAGCTACTGCTTTTCTTAATCTCAGTGGAGATATTTACTGATAAACAGCGACATAATGCAGCATGTTCATGTCGTTCTTAATGAGCTTTTATCTCTCTCCCCTCACCACAAATCAGATTCTTCTGAGGAGTTCCCAGTACATTATCCTTTCCCCTGTGTAATTACCTTAACAAGCGAAAGCTGTTTTTATTCTCAGAAGCGATACTCCCTGATATACAGATGCCTACCCCCTTCGAAAGTGCAGGTCCTAAATGAGCTTTTTTCTCTGTTCCCTCACCACAATCCAGATTCTTTGGGGGAGTTACCAGTGCAGTAACCATATGAGGAAGTACTTAATTTATTAAGCTACTGCTTTTCTTAATCTCAGTGTCGATATTTACTGATAAACAGCTACCTACGCAGCATGTTCATGTCGTTCCTAAATGAGCTTTTATCTCTCTCCCCTCACCACAAATTAGATTCTTCTGAGGAGTTCCCAGTACATTATCCTTTCCCCTGTGTAATTACCTTAACAAGCGAAAGCTGTTTTTATTCTCAGAAGCGATACTCCCTGATATACAGCTGACTACCCCGTTCGGAAGTGCAGGTCCTAAATGAGCTTTTTTCTCTGTTCCCTCACCACAATCCAGATATTTTGCGGAGTTACCAGTACAGTAACCACACCAGGAAGTACTTAATTTATTAAGCTACTGCTTTTCTTAATCTCAATGGAGATATTTACTGATAAACAGCTACCTACGCAGCATGTTCATGTCGTTCCTAAATGAGCTTTTATCTCTCTCCCCTCACCACAAATCAGATTCTTGTGAGGAGTTCCCAGTACATTATCCTTTCCCCTGTGTAATTACCTTAACAAGCTCCAGCTGTTTTTATTCTCAGAAGGTTTACTCCCTGATATACAGCTGCCTACCCCCTTCGTAAGTGCAGGTCCTAAATGAGCTTTTTTCTCTGTTCCCTCACCAGAATGCAGATTCTTTTGGAAAGTTACCAGTACAGTAACCATACCAGGAAGTACTTAATTTATTAAGCTACTGCTTTTCTTAATCTCAGTGGAGATATTTACTGACAAACAGCTACCTACACAGCATGTTCATGTCGTTCCTAAATGAGCTTTTATCTCTCTCCCCTCACCACAAATCAGATTCTTCTGAATTGTTCCCAGTACATTATCCTTTCCCTGTGTAATTACCTTAACAAGCTCCAGCTGTTTTTATTCTCAGAACGTTTACTTTCTGATATACAGCTGCCTACCCCCTTCGTAAGTGCAGGTCCTAAAGGAGCTTTTTTCTCTCTTCCCTCACCACAATCCAGATTCTTTTGGGGAGTACCAGTACAGTAACCATACCAGGAAGTACTTAGTTTATTAAGCTACTGCTTTTCTTAATCTCAGTGGAGATATTTACTGATAAAGAGCTACCTACGCAGCATGTTCATGTCGTTCCTAAATGAGCTTTTATCTCTCTCCCCTCACCACAAATCAGATTCTTCTGAGGAGTTCCCAGTACATTATCCTTTCCCCTGTGTAATTACCTTAACAAGCTCTAGCTGTTTTTATTCTCAGAAGGTTTACTCCCTGATATACAGCTGCCTACCCCCTTCGTAAGTGCAGGTCCTAAATGAGCTTTTTTCTCTGTTCCCTCACCACAATCCAGATTCTTTTGGGGAGTTACCAGTACAGTAACCATACCAGGAAGTACCTTAATTTATTAAGCTACTGCTTTTCTTAATCTCAGTGGAGATATTTACTGATAACAGCTACCTACGCAGCATGTTCATGTCGTTCCTAAATGAGCTTTTATCTCTCTCCCTCACCACAATCAGATTCTTCTGAGGAGTTCCCAGTACATTATCCTTTCCCCTGTGTAATTACCTTAAGAAGCTCCAGCTGTTTTTATTCTCAGAAGGTTTACTCCCTGATATACAGCTGCCTACCCCCTTCGTAAGGGCAGGTAAATGAGCTTTTTCTCTGTTCCCTCACCACAATCCAGATTCTTTTGGGGAGTTACCAGTACAGGAACCATACCAGGAAGTACCTTAATTTATTAAGCTACTGCTTTTCTTAATCTCACTGGAGATATTTACTGATAAACAGCTACCTACGCAGCATGTTCATGTCGTTCCTAAATGAGCTTTTTTCTCTGTTCCCTCACCACAATCCAGATTCTTTTGGGGAGTTACCAGTACATTATCCATACCAGGAAGTACTTAATTTATTAAGCTACTGCTTTTCTTAATCTCAATGGAGATATTTACTGATAAACAGCTACCTACGCAGCATGTTCATGTCGTTCCTAAATGAGCTTTTTTCTCTGTTCCCTCACCACAATCAGATTCTTGTGAGAAGTTACCAGTACAGTATCCATACCAGGAAGTACTTAATTTATTAAGCTACCAGTTGTTTTTAATCTCAGTGGAAGGTATTTACTGATAAACAGCTGCCTACCCCCTGTTCATGTCGTTCCTAAATGAGCTTTTATCTCTCTCCCTCACCACAAATCAGATTCTTCTGAGGAGTTCCCAGTACATTATCCTACCAGGAAGTACTTAATTTATTAAGCTCCAGCTGTTTTCTATTCTCAGAAGGTTTACTCCCTGATAAACAGCTGCCTACCCCCTGTTCAAGTGCAGGTCCTAAATGAGCTTTTTTCTCTCCCTCACCACAATCCAGATTCTTTTGGGGAGTTACCAGTACAGTAACCTACCAGGAAGTACTTAACATTAAGCTACTGCTTTTCTTAATTCTCAGAAGGTTTACTCCCTTATATACTGCTGCCTACCCCCTTCGATGTGCAGGTCCTAAATGAGCTTTTATTCTCTCCCCTCACCACAAATCAGATTCTTCTGAGGAGTTCCCAGTACATAACCATACCAGTGTAATTACTTAACAAGCTCCAGCTGTTTTTATTCTCAGAAGGTTTCACTCCCTGATAAACAGCTGCCTACCCCCTTCGTTCATGCAGGTCCTAAATGAGCTTTTTTCTCTGTTCCCTCACCACAATCCAGATTCTTTTGGGAGTTACCAGTACAGTATCCATACCAGGTAAGTTACCTTAACAATCTCCAGCTGTTTTTAATCTCAGTGGAGATATTTACTGATAACACCTGCCTACCCGCTTCGTGTGCAGGTTCCTAAATGAGCTTTTTTCTCTGTTCCCCTCACCACAAATCAGATTCTTCTGAGGAGTTCCCAGTACATTATCCTTTCCAGTGTAATTACCTTAATTTATTAAGCTCCAGCTGCTTTTCTTAATCTCAGTGGAGATATTTACTCCCTGATAAAAAGCTGCCTACCCCTGTTCAAGTGCAGGTCCTAAATGAGCTTTTTTCTCTGTTCCCCTCACCACAATCCAGATTCTTTTGGGGAGTTACCAGTACAGTAACCATACCCCTGGAAGTACTTAATTATTAAGCTCTAGCTGTTTTTAATCTCAGTGGAGATATTACTGATATAAACTGCCTACCCCCTGTTCATAAGTCGTTCCTAAATGAGCTTTTATCTCTCTCCCCTCACCACAAATCAGATTCTTCTGAGGAGTTCCCAGTACATTATCCTTTCCCCTGTGTAATTACCTTAACAAGCTACTGTTTTTATTCTCAGAAGGTTTACTCCCTGATATACAGCTGCCTACCCATGTAAGTGCGTCCTAAATGAGCTTTTTCTCTCTTCCCTCACCACAATCCAGATTCTTTTGGGGAGTTACCAGTACATAACCATTTCCCCTGGAAGTACTTAATTTATTAAGCTACTGCTTTTCTTAATCTCAGTGGAGATATTTACTGATAAACAGCTACCTACCCCCTGTTCATGTCGTTCCTAAAATGAGCTTTTATCTCTCTCCCTCACCACAAATCCAGGTTCTTTTGAGGAGTTCCCAGTACATTATCCTTTCCAGGAAGTACTTAATTTATTAAGCTCCAGCTGTTTTTATTCTCAGAAGGTTTACTCCCTGATATACAGCTACATACGCAGCATTCGTAAGTGCAGGTCCTAAATGAGCTTTTTTCTCTGTTCCCTCACCACAATCCAGATTCTTTTGGGGAGTTACCAGTACAGTAACCATACCAGGAAGTACTTAATTTATTAAGCTACTGCTTTTCTTAATCTCAGTGGAGATATTTACTGATAAACAGCTACCTACGCAGCATGTTCATGTCGTTCCTAAATGAGCTTTTATCTCTCTCCCCTCACCACAAATCAGATTCTTGTGGAGTTCCCAGTACATTATCCTTTCCCCTGTGTAATTACCTTAACAAGCTCCAGTTGTTTTTATTCTCAGAAGGTTTACTCCCTGATATACAGCTGCCTACCCCCTTCGTAAGTGCAGATCCTAAATGAGCTTTTTTCTCTGTTCCCTCACCACAATCAGATTCTTTTGGAAAGTTACCAGTACAGTAACCATACCAGGAAGTACTTAATTTATTAAGCTACTGCTTTTCTTAATCTCAGTGGAGATATTTACTGATAAACAGCTACCTACGCAGCATGTTCATGCGTTCCTAAATAAGCTTTTATCTCTCTCCCCTCACCACAAATCAGATTCTTCTGAGGAGTTCCCAGTACATTATCCTTTCCCCTGTGTAATTACCTTAACAATCTCCAGCTGTTTTTATTCTCAGAAGGTTTACTCCCTGATATACAGCTGCCTACCCGCTTCGTAAGTGCAGGTCCTAAATGAGCTTTTTTCTCTGTTCCCTCACCACAATCCAGATTCTTTTGGGGAGTTACCAGTACAGTAACCATACCAGGAAGTACTTAATTTATTAAGCTACTGCTTTTCTTAATCTCAGTGGAGATATTTACTGATAAAAAGCTACCTACGCAGCATGTTCATGTCGTTCCTAAATGAGCTTTTATCTCTCTCCCCTCACCACAAATCAGATTCTTCTGAGGAGTTCCCAGTACATTATCCTTTCCCCTGTGTAATTACCTTAACAAGCTCTAGCTGTTTTTATTCTCAGAAGGTTTACTCCCTGATATACAACTGCCTACCCCCTTCGTAAGTGCAGGTCCTAAATGAGCTTTTTCTCTGTTCCCTCACCACAATCCAGATTCTTTTGGGGAGTTACCAGTACAGTAACCATACCAGGAAGTACTTAATTTATTAAGCTACTGCTTTTCTTAATCTCAGTGGAGATATTTACTGATAACAGCTACCTACGCAGCATGTTCATGTCGTTCCTAAATGAGCTTTTATCTCTCTCCCCTCACCACAATCAGATTCTTCTGAGGAGTTCCAGTACATTATCCTTTCCCCTGTGTAATTACTTAAGAAGCTCCAGCTGTTTTTATTCTCAGAAGGTTTACTCCCTGATATACAGCTGCCTACCCCCTTCGTAAGGGCAGGTAAATGAGCTTTTTCTCTGTTCCCTCACCACAATCCAGATTCTTTTGGGGAGTTACCAGTACAGGAACCATACCAGGAAGTACTTAATTTATTAAGCTACTGCTTTTCTTAATCTCACTGGAGATATTTACTGATAAACAGCTACCTACGCAGCATGTTCATGTCGTTCCTAAATGAGCTTTTTTCTCTGTTCCCTCACCACAATCCAGATTCTTTTGGGGAGTTACCAGTACATATCCATACCAGGAAGTACTTAATTTATTAAGCTACTGCTTTTCTTAATCTCAATGGAGATATTTACTGATAAACAGCTACCTACGCAGCATGTTCATGTCGTTCCTAAATGAGCTTTTATCTCTCTCCCCTCACCACAAATCAGATTCTTGTGAGAGTTCCCAGTACATTATCCTTTCCCCTGTGTAATTACCTTAACAAGCTCCAGTTGTTTTTATTCTCAGAAGGTTTACTCCCTGATATACAGCTGCCTACCCCCTTCGTAAGTGCAGATCTTAAATGAGCTTTTTTCTCTGTTCCCTCACCACAATCAGATTCTTTTGGAGTTACCAGTACAGTAACCATACCAGGAAGTACTTAATTTATTAAGCTACTGCTTTTCTTAATCTCAGTGGAGATATTTACTGATAAACAGCTACCTACACAGCATGTTCATGTCGTTCCTAAATGAGCTTTTTCTCTCTCCCTCACCACAAATCCAGATTCTTTGAGTTACCAGTACAGTATCCATTTCCCCTGTGTAATTACCTTAACAAGCTACTGCTTTTCTTAATCTCAGAAGGTATTTACTGATAAACAGCTACCTACGCAGCCCTTTCATGTCGTTCCTAAATGAGCTTTTATCTCTCTCCCCTCACCACAAACCAGATTCTTCTGAGGAGTTCCAGTACATTATCCTTTCCAGTGAAGTACTAATTTATTAAGCTACTGCTTTTCTTAATCTCAGTGGAGATATTCACTGATAAACAGCTACCTACCCCCTGTTCAAGTGCAGGTCCTAAATGAGCTTTTTTCTCTGTTCCCTCACCACAATCCATATTCTTCTGGGAGTTACCAGTACAGTAACCTTTCCCCTGGAAGTACTTAATTTATTAAGCTACTGCTTTTTAATCTCAGAGATATTTACTGATATACAGCCTGCCTACGCAGCATGTTCATGTCGTTCCTAAATGAGCTTTTATCTCTCTCCCCTCACCACAAATCAGATTCTTTGAGGAGTTCCCAGTACATTATCCTTTCCCCTGTGTAATTACCTTAACAAGCTCCAGCTGTTTTTATTCTCAGAAGGTTTACTCCCTGATATACAAAGCTGCCTACCCCCTTCGTAAGTGCGTCCTAAATGAGCTTTTTCTCTCTCCCTCACCACAATCAGATTCTTTTGGGAGTTACCAGTACATAACCATACCAGGAAGTACTTAATTTATTAAGCTACTGCTTTTCTTAATCTCAGTGGAGATATTTACTGACATACAGCTACCTACCAGCATGTTCATGTCGTTCCTAAATGAGCTTTTATCTCTCTCCTCACCACAAATCCAGATTCTTTTGGGGAGTTCCCAGTACATTATCCTTTCCCCTGTGAAGTACTTAATTTAAAGCTCCAGCTGTTTTTATTCTCAGTGGAGATATTTACTGATATACAGCTGCCTACCCCCT
Source organism: Perognathus longimembris pacificus (assembly GCF_023159225.1). NCBI lineage: Eukaryota > Metazoa > Chordata > Mammalia > Rodentia > Heteromyidae > Perognathus > Perognathus longimembris. The sequence continues at coordinate 6,368 of NW_025956131.1, read as the reverse complement.
TCGTAAGTGCAGGTCCTAAATGAGCTTTTTTCTCTGTTCCCTCACCACAATCCAGATTCTTTTGGGAGTTACCAGTACAGTAACCATACCAGGAAGTACTTAATTTATTAAGCTACTGCTTTTCTTAATCTCAGTGGAGATATTTACTGATAAACAGCTACGTACGCAGCATGTTCATGTCGTTCCTAAATGAGCTTTTATCTCTCTCCCCTCACCACAAATCAGATTCTTCTGAGGAGTTCCCAGTACATTATCCTTTCCCCTGTGTAATTACCTTAACAAGCTCCAGCTGTTTCTTATTCTCAGAAGGTTTACTCCCTGTTATACAGCTGCCTACCCCCTCCGTAAGTGCAGGTCCTAAATGAGCTTTTTTCTCTTTTCCCTCACCACAATCCAGATTCTTTTGGGGAGTTACCAGTACAGTAACCGTACCAGGAAGTACTTAATTCATTAAGCTACTGCTTTTCTTAATCTAGTTGATATATTTACTGATAAACAGGTACGTATGCAGCATGTTCATGTCGTTCCTAAATGAGCTTTTATCTCTCTCCCCTCACCACAATCAGATTCTTCTGAGGAGTTCCCAGTACATTATATTTTCCCTTGTGTAATTACCTTAACAAGCTCCAGCTGTTTTTATTCTCAGAAGGTTTACTCCCTGGTATACAGCTGCCTACCCCCTTCGTAAGTGCAGGTCCTAAATGAGCTTTTTTCTCTGTTCCCTCACCACAATCCAGATTCTTTTGGGGAGTTACCAGTACAGTAACCATACCAGGAAGTTCTTAATTTATTAAGCTACTGCTTTTCTTAATCTCAGTGGAGATATTTACTGATAAACAGCTACCTACGCAGCATGTTCATGTCGTTCCTAAATGAGCATTTTTCTCTGTTCCCTCACCACAATCCAGATTCTTTTGGGGAGTTACCAGTACATTATCCATTTCCCCTGGAAGTACTTAATTTATTAAGCTACTGCTTTTCTTATCTCAGGAGATATTTACTGATAAACAGCTACCTACGCAGCATTCGTAAGTCAGGTTCCTAAATGAGCTTTTTTCTCTGTTCCCTCACCACAAATCAGATTCTTTTGAGGGACTTCCAGTACATTATCCTTTCCCCTGTGTAATTACCTTAACAAGCTCCACTGTTTTTATTCTCAGAAGGTTTTACTCCCTGATATACAGCTGCCTACCCCCTTCGTAAGTGCAGTTCCTAAATGAGCTTTTATTCTCTGTTCCCTCACCACAATCAGATCTTTTGAGGAGTTCCAGTACAGTAACCATACCAGGAAGTACTTAATTTATTAAGCTACTGCTTTTCTTAATCTCAGAGATATTTACTGATAAACAGCTGCCTACCAGCATGTTCATGTCGTTCCTAAATGAGCTTTTATCTCTCTCCCCTCACCACAAATCAGATTCTTCTGGGGGAGTTCCCAGTACATTATCCTTTCCCCTGTGTAATTACCTTAACAAGCTCCAGCTGTTTTTATTCTCAGAAGGTATTTACTGATACAGCTGCCTACCCCCTTCGCAGTGCAGGTCCTAAATGAGCTTTTTTCTCTGTTCCCCTCACCACAAATTAGATTCTTTTGGGGAGTTACCAGTACAGTAACCATACCAGGAAGTACTTAATTTATTAAGCTACTGTTTTTAATCTCAGTGGAGATATTACTCCCTGATATACAGCTGCCTACCCCCTTCGTAAGTGCTGGTCTTAAATGAGCTTTTTTCTTGTTCCCTCACCACAATCCACATTCTTTTGGGGAGTTACCAGTACAGTAACCATACCAGGAAGTACTTAATTCATTAAGCTACTGCTTTTCTTAATCTCAGTGGAGATATTTACTGATAAAGAGCTATCTACGCATGTTCATGTCGTTCCTAAATCAGCTTTTGTCTCTCTTCCCTCAGGACAAATCAGATTCGTCTGAGGAGTTCCCAGTATATTATCCTTTCCCCTGTGTAATTACCTTAACAAGCTCCAGCTGTTTTTATTCTCAGAAGGTTTACTCCCTGATATACAGCTGCCTACCCACTTCGTAAGTGCAGGTCCTAAATGAGCTTTTTTCTCTGTTCCCTCACCACAATCAGATTCTTTTGGGGAGTTACCAGTACAGTAACCATACCAGGAAGTATTTAATTTATTAAGCTACTGCTTTTCTTAATTTCAGTTTAGATATTTACTGATAAACAGCTACCTACGCAGTATGTTCATGTCGTTCCTAAATGAGCTTTTATCTCTCTCCCCTCACCACAAATCAGATTCTTCTGAGGAGGTCCCAGTACATTATCCTTTCCCCTGTGTAATTACCTTAACAAGCTCCAGCTGTTTTTATTCTCAGAAGGTTTACTCCCTGATATACAGCTGCCTACCCCCTTCATAAGTGCAGGTCTTAAATGAGCTTTTTTCTCTGTTCCCTCACCACAATCCAGATTCTTTTGGGGAGTTACCAGTACAGTAACCATACCAGGAAGTACTTAATTTATTAAGCTACTGCTTTTCTTAATCTCAGTGGAGATATTTACTGACAAACAGCTACCTACGCAGCATGTTCATGTCGTTCCTAAATGAGCTTTTATCTCTCTCCCCTCACCACAAATCAGATTCTTCTGAGGAGTTCCCAGTACATAATCCTTTCCCCTGTATAATTCCCTTAAAAGACTACAGCTGCTTTTATTCTCAGAAGGTTTACTCCCTGATATACAGCTGCCTACACCCTTCGTAAGTGCAGGTCCTAAATGAGCTTTTTTCTCTGTTCCTTCACCACAATCCAGATTCTTTTGGGGAGTTACCAGTACAGTAACCATACCAGGAAGTACTTAATTTATTAAGCTACTGCTTTTCTTAATCTCAGTGGAGATATTTACTGACAAACAGCTTCCTACGCAGCATGTTCATGTCGTTTCTAAATGAGCTTTTATCTCTCTCCCCTCACCACAAATCAGATTCTTCTGAGGAGTTCCCAGTACATTATCCTTTCCCCTGTGTAATTCCCTTAAAAGACTCCAGCTGCTTTTATTCTCAGAAGGTTTACTCCCTGATATACAGCTGCCTACCGCCTTCGTAAGGGCAGGTCCTAAATGAGCTTTTTTCTCTGTTCCCTCACCACAATCCAGATTCTTTTGGGGAGTTACCAGTACAGTAACCGTACCAGGAAGTACTTAATTCATTAAGCTACTGCTTTTCGTAATCTCAGTGGAGATATTTACTGATAAATAGCTACGTATGCAGCATGTTCATGTCGTTCCTAAATGAGCTTTTATCTCTCTCCCCTCACTACAAATCAGATTCTTCTGAGGAGTTCCCAGTACATTATATTTTCCCCTGTGTAATTACCTTAACAAGCTCCAGCTGTTTTTATTCTCAGAAGGTTTACTCCCTGGTATACAGCTGCCTACCCCCTTCGTAAGTGCAGGTCCTAAATGAGCTTTTTTCTCTGTTCCCTCACCACAATACAGATTCTTTTGGGGAGTTACCAGTACAGTAACCATACCAGGAAGTACTTAATTTATTAAGCTACTGCTTTTCTTAATCTCAGTGGAGATATTTACTGATACACTGCTACCTACGCAGCATGTTCATGTCGTTCCTAAATGAGCTTTTATCTCTCTCCCCTCACCACAAATCAGATTCTTCTGAGGAGTTCCCAGTACATTATCCTTTCCACTGTGTTATTACCTTAACAAGCTTCCAGCTGTTTTTATTCTCAGAAGGTTTACTCCCTGATATGCAACTGCCTACCCCCTTCGTAAGTGAAGGTCCTAAATGAGTTTTTTCTCTGTTGCCTCACCACAATCCAGATTCTTTTGGGGAGTTACCAGTACAGTAACCATACCAGGAAGTTCTTAATTTATTAAGCCACTGCTTTTCTTAATCTCAGTGGAGATATTTACTGATAAACAGCTACCTACGCAGCATGTTCATGTCGTTCCTAAATGAGCTTCTATCTCTCTCCCCTCACCACAAATCAGATTCTTCTGAGGAGTTCCCAGTACATTATCCTTTCCCCTGTGTAATTACCTTAACAAGCTCCAGCTGTTTTTATTCTCAGAAGGTTTACTCAATGATATACAGCTGCCTACACCCTTCGTAAGTGCAGGTCCTAAATGAGCTTTTTTCTATGTTCCCTCACCACAATCCAGATTCTTTGGGGAGTTACCAGTACAGTATCCATACAGGGAGTACTTAATTTATTAAGCTACTGCTTTTCTTAATCTCAGTGGAGATATTTACTGATAAACAGCTACGTATGCAGCATATTCATGTCCTTCCTAAAAGAGCTTTTATCTCTCTCCCCTCACCACAAATCAGATTCTTCTGAGGAGTTCCCAGTACATTATCCTTTCCCCTGTGTAATTAACTTAACAAGCTCCAGCTGTTTTTATTCTCAGAAGGTTTACTCCCTGATATACAGCTGCCTACCCCTTCGTAAGAGCAGGTCTTAAATGAGCTTTTTTCTCTGTTCCCTCACCACAATCCACATTCTTTTGGGGTGTTACCAGTACAGTAACCATACCAGGAAATACTTAATTCATTAAGCTACTGCTTTTCTTAATCTCAGTGGAGATATTTACTGATAAAGAGCTACCTACGCAGCATGTTCATGTCGTTCCTAAATCAGCTTTTGTCTCTCTTCCCTCACGACAAATCAGATTCTTCTGAGGAGTTCCCAGTATATTATCCTTTCCCCTGTGTAATTACCTTAACAAGCTCCAGCTGTTTTTATTCTCAGAAGGTTTACTCCCTGATATACAGCTGCCTACCCACTTCGTAACTGCAGGTCCTAAATGAGCTTTTTTCTCTGTTCCCTCACCACAATCCAGATTCTTTTGGGGAGTTACCAGTACAGTAACCATACCAGGAAGTATTTAATTTATTAAGCTACTGCTTTTCTTAATTTCAGTGGAGATATTTACTGATAAACAGCTACCTACGCAGCATGTTCATGTCGTTCCTAAATGAGCTTTTATCTCTCTCCCCTCACCACAAATCAGATTCTTCTGAGGAGTTCCCAGTACATTATGCTTTCCCCTGTGTAATTACCTTAACAAGCTCCAGCTGTTTTTATTCTCAGAAGGTTTACTCCCTGATATACAGCTGCCTACCCCCTTCGTAAGTGCAGGTCTTAAATGAGCTTTTTCTCTGTTCCCTCACCACAATCCAGATTCTTTTGGGGAGTTACCAGTACAGTAACCATACCAGGAAGTACTTAATTTATTAAGCTACTGCTTTTCTTAATCTCAGTGGAGATATTTACTGACAAACAGCTACCTACGCAGCATGTTCATGTCGTTCCTAAATGAGCTTTTATCTCTCTCCCCTCACCAAAAATCAGATTCTTCTGAGGAGTTCCAGTACATTATCCTTTCCCCTGTGTAATTCCCTTAAAAGACTCCAGCTGCTTTTATTCTCAGAAGGTTTACTCCCTGATATACAGCTGCCTACCCCCTTCGTAAGTGCAGGTCCTAAATGAGCTTTTTTCTTTGTTCCCTCACCACAATCCAGATTCTTTTGGGGAGTGACCAGTACAGTAACCATACCAGGAAGTTCTTAATTTATTAAGCTACTGCTTTTCTTAATCTCAGTGGAGATATTTACTGATAAACAGCTACCTACGCAGCACGTTCATGTCGTTCCTAAATGAGCTTTTATCTCTCTCCCCTCACCACAAATCAGATTCTTCTGAGGAGTTCCCAGTACATTATCCTTTCCCCTGTGTAATTACCTTAACAAGCTCCAGCTGTTTTTATTCTCAGAATGTTTACTCCCTGATATACACCTGCCTACCCCCTTCGTAAGTGCAGGTCCTAAATGAGCTTTTTTCTCTGATCCCTCACCACAATCCAGATTTTTTTGGGGAGTTACCAGTACAGTAACCATACCAGGAAGTACTTAATTTATTAAGCTACTGCTTTTCTTAATCTCAGTGGAGATATTTACTGATAAACAGCTACCTACGCAGCATGTTCATGTCGTTCCTAAATGAGCTTTTATCTCTCTCCCCTCACCACAAATCAGATTCTTCTGAGGAGTTGCCAGTACATTATCCTTTCCCCTGTGTAATTACCTTAACAAGCTCCAGCTGTTTTTATTCTCAGAAGGTTTACTCCCTGATATCCTGCTGCCTACCCACTAAGTAAGTGCAGGTCCTAAATGAGCTTTTTTCTCTGTTCCCTCACCAAAATCCAGATTCTTTTGGGAGTTACCAGTAAAGTAACCATACAAGGCAGTACTTAATTTCTTAAGCTACTGCTTTTCTTAATCTCAGTGGAGATATTTACTGATGAACAGCTACCTATGCAGCATGTTCATGTCGTTCCTAAATGAGCTTTTACCTCTCTCCCTCACCAAAAATCAGATTCTTC
>NW_025956130.1:0-32223 GCF_023159225.1 Perognathus longimembris pacificus | reverse complement strand
CCTGCACTTACGAAGGGGGTAGGCAGCTGTATATCAGGGAGTAAACCTTCTGAGAATAAAAACAGCTGGAGCTTGTTAAGGTAATTACACAGGGGAAAGGATAATGTACTGGGAACTCCTCAGAAGAATCTGATTTGTGGTGAGGGGAGAGAGATAAAAGCTCATTTAGGAACGACATGAACATGCTGCGTAGGTAGCTGTTTATCAGTAAATATCTCCACTGAGATTAAGAAAAGCAGTAGCTTAATAAATTAAGTACTTCCTGGTATGGTTACTGTACTGTTAACTCCCCAAAAGAATCTGGATTGTGGTGAGGGAACAGAGAAAAAAGCTCATTTAGGACCTGCACTTACGAAGGGGGTAGGCAGTTGTATATCAGGGAGTACAGCTTCTGAGAATAAAAACAGCTGGAGCTTTTTAAGGTAATTACACAGGGGAAAGGATAATGTACTGGGAACTCCTCAGAAGAATCTGATTTTTGGTGAGGGGAGAGAGATAAAAGCACATTTAGGAACTACATGAACATGCTGCCTATGTAGCGGTTTATCAGTAAATATCTCCACTGAGATTAAGAAAAGCAGTAGCTTAATAAATTAAGTACTTCCTGGTATGGTTACTGTACTGGTAACTCCCCAAAAGAATCTGGATTGTGGTGAGGGAACAGATAAAAAAGCTCATTTAGGACCTGCAATTACGAAGGGGATAGGCAGCTGTATATCAGGGAGTAAACCCTCTGAGAATAAAAACAGCTGGAGCTTGTTAAGGTAATTACACAGAGGAAAGGATAATGTACTGGGAACTCCTCAGAAGAATCTGATTTGTGGTGAGGGGATAGAGATAAAAGCTCACTTAGGAACGACATGAGCATGCTGCGTAGGTAGCTGTTTATCAGTAAATATCTACACTGAGATTAAGAATAGCAGTAGCTTAATAAATTAAGTACTTCCTGGTATGGTTACTGTACTGGTAACTCCCCAAAGAATCTGGATTGTGTTGAGGAAACAGAGAAAAAAGCTCATTTAGGACTTGCACATACGAAGGGTGTAGGCAGCTGTATATCAGGGAGTAAACCTTCTGAGAATAAAAACAGCTGGAGCTTGTTAAGGTAATTACACAGGGGAAAGGATAATGTACTGGGAACTCCTCAGAAGAATCTGATTTTTGGTGAGGGGAGAGAGATAAAAGCACATTTAGGAACTACATGAACATGCTGCCTATGTAGCTGTTTATCAGTAAATATCTCCCTGAGATTAAGAAAAGCAGTAGCTTAATAAATTAAGTACTTCCTGGTATGGTTACTGTACTGGTAACTCCCCAAAAGAATCTGGATTGTGGTGAGGGAACAGAGAAAAAAGCTCATTTAGGACCTGCACTTACGAAGGGGGTAGGCAGCAGTATATCAGGGAGTAAAGCTTCTGAGAATAAAAACAGCTGGAGCTTGTTAAGGTAATTACACAGGGGAAAGGATAATGTACTGGGAACTCCTCAGAAGAATCTGATTTGTGGTGAGTGGAGACTGATAAAAGCTCATTTAGGAACGACATGAACATGCTGCGTAGGTAGCTGTTTATCAGTAAATATCTCCACTGAGATTAAGAAAAGCAGTAGCTTAATAAATTAAGTACTTCCTGGTATGGTTACTGTACTGGTAACTCCCAAAAGAATCTGGATTGTGGTGAGGGAACAGAGAAAAAAAGCTCATTTAGGACCTGCACTTACGAAGGGGGTAGGCAGCTGTATATCAGGGAGTAAACCTTCTGAGAATAAAAACAGCTGGAGCTTGTTAAGGTAATTACACAGGGGAAAGGATAATGTACTGGGAACTCCTCAGAAGAATCTGATTTGTGGTGAGGGGAGAGAGATAAAAGCTCATTTAGGAACGACATGAACATGCTGCGTAGGTAGCTGTTTATCAGTAAATATCTCCACTGAGATTAAGAAAAGCAGTAGCTTAATAAATTAAGTACTTCCTGGTATGGTTACTGTACTGGTAACTCCCAAAAGAATCTGGATTGTGGTGAGGGAACAGAGAAAAAAGCTCATTTAGGACCTGCACTTACGAAGGGGGTAGGCAGCTGTATATCAGGGAGTAAACCTTCTGAGAATAAAAACAGCTGGAGCTTGTTAAGGTAATTACACAGGGGAAAGGATAATGTACTGGGAACTCCTCAGAAGAATCTGATTTGTGGTGAGGGGAGAGAGATAAAAGCTCATTTAGGAACGACATGAACATGCTGCGTAGGTAGCTGTTTATCAGTAAATATCTCCACTGAGATTAAGAAAAGCAGTAGCTTAATAAATTAAGTACTTCCTGGTATGGTTACTGTACTGTTAACTCCCCAAAAGAATCTGGATTGTGGTGAGGGAACAGAGAAAAAAGCTCATTTAGGACCTGCACTTACGAAGGGGGTAGGCAGCTGTATATCAGGGAGTAAACCCTCTGAGAATAAAAACAGCTGGAGCTTGTTAAGGTAATTACACAGGGGAAAGGATAATGTACTGGGAACTCCTCAGAAGAATCTGATTTGTGGTGAGGGGAGAGAGATAAAAGCTCACATTTAGGAACGACATGAACATGCTGCGTAGGTAGCTGTTTATCAGTAAATATCTCCACTGAGATTAAGAAAAGCAGTAGCTTAATAAATTAAGTACTTCCTGGTATGGTTACTGTACTGGTAACTCCCCAAAAGAATCTGGATTGTGGTGAGGGAACAGAGAAAAAAGCTCATTTAGGACCTGCACATTACGAAGGGGTAGGCAGCTGTATATCAGGGAGTAAACCTTCTGAGAATAAAAACAGCTGGAGCTTGTTAAGGTAATTACACAGGGGAAAGGATAATGTACTGGGAACTCCTCAGAAGAATCTGATTTGTGGTGAGGGGAGAAGAGATAAAAGCTCATTAGGAACGACATGAACATGCTGCGTAGGTAGCTGTTTATCAGTAAATATCTCCACTGAGATTAAGAAAGCAGTAGCTTAATAAATTAAGTACTTCCTGGTATGGTTACTGTACTGGTAACTCCCCAAAAGAATCTGGATTGTGGTGAGGGAACAGAGAAAAAAGCTCATTTAGGACCTGCACTTACGAAGGGGTAGGCAGCTGTATATCAGGGAGTAAACCTTCTGAGAATAAAAACAGCTGGAGCTTGTTAAGGTAATTACACAGGGGAAAGGATAATGTACTGGGAACTCCTCAGAAGAATCTGATTTTTGGTGAGGGGAGAGAGATAAAAGCACATTTAGGAACTACATGAACATGCTGCCTATGTAGCTGTTTATCAGTAAATATCTCCCTGAGATTAAGAAAAGCAGTAGCTTAATAAATTAAGTACTTCCTGGTATGGTTACTGTACTGGTAACTCCCCAAAAGAATCTGGATTGTGGTGAGGGAACAGAGAAAAAAGCTCATTTAGGACCTGCACTTACGAAGGGGGTAGGCAGCAGTATATCAGGGAGTAAAGCTTCTGAGAATAAAAACAGCTGGAGCTTGTTAAGGTAATTACACAGGGGAAAGGATAATGTACTGGGAACTCCTCAGAAGAATCTGATTTGTGGTGAGGGGAGAGAGATAAAAGCTCATTTAGGAACGACATGAACATGCTGCGTAGGTAGCTGTTTATCAGTAAATATCTCCACTGAGATTAAGAAAAGCAGTAGCTTAATAAATTAAGTACTTCCTGGTATGGTTACTGTACTGGTAACTCCTCAAAAGAATCTGGATTGTGGTGAGGGAACAGAGAAAAAAGCTCATTTATGTCCTGCACTTACGAAGGGGGTAGGCAGCTGTATATCAGGGAGTAAACCTTCTGAGAATAAAAACAGCTGGAGCTTGTTAAGGTAATTACACAGGGGAAAGGATAATGTACTGGGAACTCCTCAGAAGAATCTGATTTGTGGTGAGGGGAGAGAGATAAAAGCTCATTTAGGAACGACATGAACATGCTGCGTAGGTAGCTGTTTATCAGTAAATATCTCCACTGAGATTAAGAAAAGCAGTAGCTTAATAAATTAAGTACTTCCTGGTATGGTTACTGTACTGTTAACTCCCCAAAAGAATCTGGATTGTGGTGAGGGAACAGAGAAAAAAGCTCATTTAGGACCTGCACTTACGAAGGGGGTAGGCAGTTGTATATCAGGGAGTACAGCTTCTGAGAATAAAAACAGCTGGAGCTTTTTAAGGTAATTACACAGGGGAAAGGATAATGTACTGGGAACTCCTCAGAAGAATCTGATTTTTGGTGAGGGGAGAGAGATAAAAGCACATTTAGGAACTACATGAACATGCTGCCTATGTAGCTGTTTATCAGTAAATATCTCCACTGAGATTAAGAAAAGCAGTAGCTTAATAAATTAAGTACTTCCTGGTATGGTTACTGTACTGGTAACTCCCCAAAAGAATCTGGATTGTGGTGAGGGAACAGATAAAAAAGCTCATTTAGGACCTGCAATTACGAAGGGGATAGGCAGCTGTATATCAGGGAGTAAACCCTCTGAGAATAAAAACAGCTGGAGCTTGTTAAGGTAATTACACAGGGGAAAGGATAATGTACTGGGAACTCCTCAGAAGAATCTGATTTGTGGTGAGGGGAGAGAGATAAAAGCTCACTTAGGAACGACATGAGCATGCTGCGTAGGTAGCTGTTTATCAGTAAATATCTACACTGAGATTAAGAAAAGCAGTAGCTTAATAAATTAAGTACTTCCTGGTATGGTTACTGTACTGGTAACTCCCCAAAAGAATCTGGATTGTGGTGAGGGAACAGAGAAAAAAGCTCATTTAGGACCTGCACTTACGAAGGGGGTAGGCAGCTGTATATCAGGGAGTAAACCTTCTGAGAATAAAAACAGCTGGAGCTTGTTAAGGTAATTACACAGGGGAAAGGATAATGTACTGGGAACTCCTCAGAAGAATCTGATTTGTGGTGAGGGGAGAGAGATAAAAGCTCATTTATAGGAACGACATGAACATGCTGCGTAGGTAGCTGTTTATCAGTAAATATCTCCACTGAGATTAAGAAAAGCAGTAGCTTAATAAATTAAGTGTACTTCCTGGTATGGTTACTGTACTGGTAACTCCCCAAAAGAATCTGGATTGTGGTGAGGGAACAGAGAAAAAAGCTCATTTAGGACCTGCACTTACGAAGGGGGTAGGCAGCTGTATATCAGGGAGTAAACCTTCTGAGAATAAAAACAGCTGGAGCTTGTTAAGGTAATTACACAGGGGAAAGGATAATGTACTGGGAACTCCTCAGAAGAATCTGATTTGTGGTGAGGGGAGAGAGATAAAAGCTCATTTAGGAACGACATGAACATGCTGCGTAGGTAGCTGTTTATCAGTAAATATCTCCACTGAGATTAAGAAAAGCAGTAGCTTAATAAATTAAGTACTTCCTGGTATGGTTACTGTACTGGTAACTCCCCAAAAGAATCTGGATTGTGGTGAGGGAACAGAGAAAAAAGCTCATTTAGGACCTGCACTTACGAAGGGGGTAGGCAGCTGTATATCAGGGAGTAAAGCTTCTGAGAATAAAAACAGCTGGAGCTTGTTAAGGTAATTACACAGGGGAAAGGATAATGTACTGGGAACTCCTCAGAAGAATCTGATTTGTGGTGAGGGGAGAGAGATAAAAGCTCATTTAGGAACGACATGAACATGCTGATAGGTAGCTGTTTATCAGTAAATATCTCCACTGAGATTAAGAAAAGCAGTAGCTTAATAAATTAAGTACTTCCTGGTATGGTTACTGTACTGGTAACTCCCCAAAAGAATCTGGATTGTGGTGAGGGAACAGAGAAAAAGCTCATTTAGGACCTGCACTTACGAAGGGGGTAGGCAGCTGTATATCAGGGAGTAAACCTTCTGAGAATAAAAACAGCTGGAGCTTGTTAAGGTAATTACACAGGGGAAAGGATAATGTACTGGGAACTCCTCAGAAGAATCTGATTTGTGGTGAGGGGAGAGAGATAAAAGCTCATTTAGGAACGACATGAACATGCTGCGTAGGTAGCTGTTTATCAGTAAATATCTCCACTGAGATTAAAAAAGCAGTAGCTTAATAAATTAAGTACTTCCTGGTATGGTTACTGTACTGGTAACTCCCCAAAAGAATCTGGATTGTGGTGAGGGAACAGAGAAAAAAGCTCATTTAGGACCTGCACTTACGAAGGGGGTAGGCAGCTGTATATCAGGGAGTAAACCTTCTGAGAATAAAAACAGCTGGAGCTTTTTAAGGTAATTACACAGGGGAAAGGATAATGTACTGGGAACTCCTCAGAAGAATCTGATTTGTGGTGAGGGGAGAGAGATAAAAGCATTTAGGAACGACATGAACATGCTGCGTAGGTAGCTGTTTATCAGTAAATATCTCCACTGAGATTAAGAAAAGCAGTAGCTTAATAAATTAAGTACTTCCTGGTATGGTTACTGTACTGGTAACTCCCCAAAAGAATCTGGATTGTGGTGAGGGAACAGAGAAAAAAGCTCATTTAGGACCTGCACTTACGAAGGGGGTAGGCAGCTGTATATCAGGGAGTAAACCTTCTGAGAATAAAAACAGCTGGAGCTTGTTAAGGTAATTACACAGGGGAAAGGATAATGTACTGGGAACTCCTCAGAAGAATCTGATTTTTGGTGAGGGGAGAGAGATAAAAGCTCATTTAGGAACTACATGAACATGCTGCCTATGTAGCTGTTTATCAGTAAATATCTCCACTGAGATTAAGAAAAGCAGTAGCTTAATAAATTAAGTACTTCCTGGTATGGTTACTGTACTGGTAACTCCCCAAAAGAATCTGGATTGTGGTGAGGGAACAGAGAAAAAAGCTCATTTAGGACCTGCACTTACGAAGGGGGTAGGCAGCAGTATATCAGGGAGTAAAGCTTCTGAGAATAAAAACAGCTGGAGCTTGTTAAGGTAATTACACAGGGGAAAGGATAATGTACTGGGAACTCCTCAGAAGAATCTGATTTGTGGTGAGGGGAGAGAGATAAAAGCTCATTTAGGAACGACATGAACATGCTGCGTAGGTAGCTGTTTATCAGTAAATATCTCCACTGAGATTAAGAAAAGCAGTAGCTTAATAAATTAAGTACTTCCTGGTATGGTTACTGTACTGGTAACTCCTCAAAAGAATCTGGATTGTGGTGAGGGAACAGAGAAAAAAGCTCATTTATGTCCTGCACTTACGAAGGGGGTAGGCAGCTGTATATCAGGGAGTAAACCTTCTGAGAATAAAAACAGCTGGAGCTTGTTAAGGTAATTACACAGGGGAAAGGATAATGTACTGGGAACTCCTCAGAAGAATCTGATTTGTGGTGAGGGGAGAGAGATAAAAGCTCATTTAGGAACGACATGAACATGCTGCGTAGGTAGCTGTTTATCAGTAAATATCTCCACTGAGATTAAGAAAACCAGTAGCTTAATAAATTAAGTACTTCCTGGTATGGTTACTGTACTGGTAACTCCCCAAAAGAATCTGGATTGTGTTGAGGGAACAGAGAAAAAAGCTCATTTAGGACTTGCACATACGAAGGGGGTAGGCAGCTGTATATCAGGGAGTAAACCTTCTGAGAATAAAAACAGCTGGAGCTTGCTAAGGTAATTACACAGAGGAAAGGATAATGTACTGGGAACTCCTCAGAAGAATCTGATTTGTGGTGAGGGGAGAAAGATAAAAGCTCATATAGGAACGACATGAACATGCTGAGTAGGTAGATGTTTATCAGTAAATATCTCAACTGAGATTAAGAAAAACAGTAGCTTAATAAATTATGTACTTTCTGGTATGGTGACTGTACTGGCAACTCCCCAAAATAATCTGGATTGTGGTGAGGGAACAGAGAAAAAGCTCATTTAGGACCTGCACTTACGAATGGGGTAGGCAGCTGTATATCAGGGAGTAAAGCTTCTGAGAATAAAAACAGCTGGAGCTTGTTAAGGTAATTAAACAGGGGAAAGGATAATGTACTGGGAACTCCTCAGAAGAATCTGATTTGTGGTGAGGGGAGAGAGATAAAAGCTCATTTAGGAACGACATGAACATGCTGCGTAGGTAGCTGTTTATCAGTAAATATCTCCACTGAGATTTAAAAAAGCAGTAGCTTAATAAATTAAGTACTTCCTGGTATGGTTACTGTACTGGTAACTCCCCAAAAGAATCTGGATTGTGGTGAGGGAACAGAGAAAAAAGCTCATTTAGGACCTGCACTTACGAAGGGGGTAGGCAGCTGTATATCAGGGAGTAAACCTTCTGAGAATAAAAACAGCTGGAGCTTGTTAAGGTAATTACACAGGGGAAAGGATAATGTACTGGGAACTCCTCAGAAGAATCTGATTTGTGGTGAGGGGAGAGAGATAAAAGCTTATTTATGAACGACATGAACATGCTGCGTAGGTAGCTGTTTATCAGTAAATATCTCCACTGAGATTAAGAAAAGCAGTAGCTTAATAAATTAAGTACTTCCTGGTATGGTTACTGTACTGTTAACTCCCCAAAAGAATCTGGATTGTGGTGAGGGAACAGAGAAAAAAGCTCATTTAGGACCTGCACTTACGAAGGGGGTAGGCAGCTGTATATCAGGGAGTAAAGCTTCTGAGAATAAAAACAGCTGGAACTTTTTAAGGTAATTACACAGGGGAAAGGATAATGTACTGGGAACTCCTCAGAAGAATCTGATTTTTGGTGAGGGGAGAGAGATAAAAGCTCATTTAGGAACTACATGAACATGCTGCCTATGTAGCTGTTTATCAGTAAATATCTCCACTGAGATTAAGAAAAGCAGTAGCTTAATAAATTAAGTACTTCCTGGTATGGTTACTGTACTGGTAACTCCCCAAAAGAATCTGGATTGTGGTGAGGGAACAGAGAAAAAAGCTCATTTAGGACCTGCACTTACGAAGGGGGTAGGCAGCAGTATATCAGGGAGTAAAGCTTCTGAGAATAAAAACAGCTGGAGCTTGTTAAGGTAATTACACAGGGGAAAGGATAATGTACTGGGAACTCCTCAGAAGAATCTGATTTGTGGTGAGGGGAGAGAGATAAAAGCTCATTTAGGAACGACATGAACATGCTGCGTAGGTAGCTGTTTATCAGTAAATATCTCCACTGAGATTAAGAAAAGCAGTAGCTTAATAAATTAAGTACTTCCTGGTATGGTTACTGTACTGGTAACTCCCCAAAAGAATCTGGATTGTGGTGAGGGAACAGAGAAAAAAGCTCATTTAGGACCTGCACTTACGAAGGGGGTAGGCAGCTGTATATCAGGGAGTAAACCTTCTGAGAATAAAAACAGCTGGAGCTTGTTAAGGTAATTACACAGGGGAAAGGATAATGTACTGGGAACTCCTCAGAAGAATCTGATTTGTGGTGAGGGGAGAGAGATAAAAGCTCATTTAGGAACGACATGAACATGCTGCGTAGGTAGCTGTTTATCAGTAAATATCTCCACTGAGATTAAGAAAAGCAGTAGCTTAATAAATTAAGTACTTCCTGGTATGGTTACTGTACTGGTAACTCCCCAAAAGAATCTGGATTGTGGTGAGGGAACAGAGAAAAAAGCTCATTTAGGACCTGCACTTACGAAGGGGGTAGGCAGCTGTATATCAGGGAGTAAACCTTCTGAGAATAAAAACAGCTGGAGCTTGTTAAGGTAATTACACAGGGGAAAGGATAATGTACTGGGAACTCCTCAGAAGAATCTGATTTGTGGTGAGGGGAGAGAGATAAAAGCTCATTTATGAACGACATGAACATGCTGTAGGTAGCTGTTTATCAGTAAATATCTCCACTGAGATTAAGCAAAGCAGTAGCTTAATAAATTAAGTACTTCCTGGTATGGTTACTGTACTGGTTAACTCCCCAAAAGAATCTGGATTGTGGTGAGGGAACAGAGAAAAAGCTCATTTAGGACCTGCACTTACGAAGGGGTAGGCAGCTGTATATCAGGGAGTAAACCTTCTGAGAATAAAAACAGCTGGAGCTTGTTAAGGTAATTACACAGGGGAAAGGATAATGTACTGGGAACTCCTCAGAAGAATCTGATTTGTGGTGAGGGGAGAGAGATAAAAGCTCATTTAGGAACGACATGAACATGCTGCGTAGGTAGCTGTTTATCAGTAAATATCTCCACTGAGATTAAGAAAAGCAGTAGCTTAATAAATTAAGTACTTCCTGGTATGGTTACTGTACTGGTAACTCCCCAAAAGAATCTGGATTGTGGTGAGGGAACAGAGAAAAAAGCTCATTTAGGACCTGCACTTACGAAGGGGGTAGGCAGCTGTATATCAGGGAGTAAACCTTCTGAGAATAAAAACAGCTGGAGCTTGTTAAGGTAATTAACACAGGGGAAAGGATAATGTACTGGGAACTCCTCAGAAGAATCTGATTTGTGGTGAGGGGAGAGAGATAAAAGCTCATTTAGGAACGACATGAACATGCTGCGTAGGTAGCTGTTTATCAGTAAATATCTCCACTGAGATTAAGAAAAGCAGTAGCTTAATAAATTAAGTACTTCCTGGTATGGTTACTGTACTGTTAACTCCCCAAAAGAATCTGGATTGTGGTGAGGGAACAGAGAAAAAAGCTCATTTAGGACCTGCACTTACGAAGGGGGTAGGCAGCTGTATATCAGGGAGTAACCTTCTGAGAATAAAAACAGCTGGAGCTTTTTAAGGTAATTACACAGGGGAAAGGATAATGTACTGGGAACTCCTCAGAAGAATCTGATTTTTGGTGAGGGGAGAGAGATAAAAGCACATTTAGGAACTACATGAACATGCTGCTATGTAGCTGTTTATCAGTAAATATCTCCACTGAGATTAAGAAAAGCAGTAGCTTAATAAATTAAGTACTTCCTGGTATGGTTACTGTACTGGTAACTCCCCAAAAGAATCTGGATTGTGGTGAGGGAACAGAGAAAAAAGCTCATTTAGGACCTGCACTTACGAAGGGGGTAGGCAGCAGTATATCAGGGAGTAAAGCTTCTGAGAATAAAAACAGCTGGAGCTTGTTAAGGTAATTACACAGGGGAAAGGATAATGTACTGGGAACTCCTCAGAAGAATCTGATTTGTGGTGAGGGGAGAGAGATAAAAGCTCATTTAAGAACGACATGAACGTGCTGCGTAGGTAGCTGTTTATCAGTAAATATCTCCACTGAGATTAAGAAAAGCAGTAGCTTAATAAATTAAGTACTTCCTGGTATGGTTACTGTACTGTTAACTCCCCAAAAGAATCTGGATTGTGGTGAGGGAACAGAGAAAAAAGCTCATTTAGGACCTGCACTTACGAAGGGGGTAGGCAGCTGTATATCAGGGAGTAAACCTTCTGAGAATAAAAACAGCTGGAGCTTGTTAAGGTAATTACACAAGGGAAAGGATAATGTACTGGGAACTCCTCAGAAGAATCTGATTTGTGGTGAGGGGAGAGAGATAAAAGCTCATTTAGGAACGACATGAACATGCTGAGTAGGTAGATGTTTATCAGTAAATATCTCAACTGAGATTAAGAAAAACAGTAGCTTAATAAATTATGTATTTTCTGGTATGGTGACTGTACTGGCAACTCCCCAAAATAATCTGGATTGTGGTGAGGGAACAGAGAAAATAGCTCATTTAGGACCTGCACTTACGAAGGGGGTAGGCAGCTGTATATCAGGGAGTAAACCTTCTGAGAATAAAAACAGCTGGAGCTTGTTAAGGTAATTACACAGGGGAAAGGATAATGTGCTGGGAACTCCTCAGAAGAATCTGATTTGTGGTGAGGGGAGAGAGATAAAAGCTTATTTATGAACGACATGAACATGCTGCATAGGTAGCTGTTTATCAGTAAATATCTCCACTGAGATTAAGCAAAGCAGTAGCTTAATAAATTAAGTACTTCCTGGTATGGTTACTGTACTGTTAACTCCCCAAAAGAATCTGGATTGTGTTGAGGAACAGAGAAAAAAGCTCATTTAGGACCTTGCACATACGAAGGGGTAGGCAGCTGTATATCAGGGAGTAAACCTTGTGAGAATAAAAACAGCTGGAGCTTGTTAAGGTAATTACACAGGGGAAAGGATAATGTACTGGGAACTCCTCAGAAGAATCTGATTTGTGGTGAGGGGAGAGAGATAAAAGCTCATTATAGGAACGACATGAACATGCTGAGTAGGTAGCTGTTTATCAGTTAATATCTCCACTGAGATTAAGAAAAGCAGTAGCTTAATAAATTAAGTACTTCCTGGTATGGTTACTGTACTGGTAACTCCCCAAAAGAATCTGGATTGTGGTGAGGGAACAGAGAAAAATAGCTCATTTAGGACCTGCACTTACGAAGGGGGTAGGCAGCTGTATATCAGGGAGTAAACCTTCTGAGAATAAAAACAGCTGGAGCTTGTTAAGGTAATTACACAGGGGAAAGGATAATGTACTGGGAACTCCTCAGAAGAATCTGATTTGTGGTGAGGGGAGAGAGATAAAAGCTCATTTAGGAACGACATGAACATGCTGCGTAGGTAGCTGTTTATCAGTAAATATCTCCACTGAGATTAAGAAAAGCAGTAGCTTAATAAATTAAGTACTTCCTGGTATGGTTACTGTACTGTTAACTCCCCAAAAGAATCTGGATTGTGGTGAGGGAACAGAGAAAAAAGCTCATTTAGGACCTGCACTTACGAAGGGGGTAGGCAGCTGTATATCAGGGAGTAAACCTTCTGAGAATAAAAACAGCTGGAGCTTGTTAAGGTAATTACACAGGGGAAAGGATAATGTACTGGGAACTCCTCAGAAGAATCTGATTTGTGGTGAGGGGAGAGAGATAAAAGCTCATTTAGGAACGACATGAACATGCTGCTAGGTAGCTGTTTATCAGTAAATATCTCCCTGAGATTAAGAAAAGCAGTAGCTTAATAAATTAAGTACTTCCTGGTATGGTTACTGTACTGGTAACTCCCCAAAAGAATCTGGATTGTGGTGAGGGAACAGAGAAAAAAGCTCATTTAGGACCTGCACTTACGAAGGGGGTAGGCAGCTGTATATCAGGGAGTAAACCTTCTGAGAATAAAAACAGCTGGAGCTTGTTAAGGTAATTACACAGGGGAAAGGATAATGTACTGGGAACTCCTCAGAAGAATCTGATTTGTGGTGAGGGGAGAGAGATAAAAGCTCATTTAGAACGACATGAACATGCTGCGTAGGTAGCTGTTTATCAGTAAATATCTCCACTGAGATTAAGAAAAGCAGTAGCTTAATAAATTAAGTACTTCCTGGTATGGTTACTGTACTGTTAACTCCCCAAAAGAATCTGGATTGTGGTGAGGGAACAGAGAAAAAAGCTCATTTAGGACCTGCACTTACGAAGGGGGTAGGCAGCTGTATATCAGGGAGTAAACCTTATGAGAATAAAAACAGCTGGAGCTTGTTAAGGTAATTACACAGGGGAAAGGATAATGTACTGGGAACTCCTCAGAAGAATCTGATTTGTGGTGAGGGGAGAGAGATAAAAGCTCATTTAGGAACGACATGAACATGCTGAGTAGGTAGATGTTTATCAGTAAATATCTCCACTGAGATTAAGAAAAACAGTAGCTTAATAAATTATGTATTTTCTGGTATGGTGACTGTACTGGTAACTCCCCAAAAGAATCTGGATTGTGGTGAGGGAACAGAGAAAATAGCTCATTTAGGACCTGCACTTACGAAGGGGGTAGGCAGCTGTATATCAGGGAGTAAACCTTCTGAGAATAAAAACAGCTGGAGCTTGTTAAGGTAATTACACAGGGGAAAGGATAATGTACTGGGAACTCCTCAGAAGAATCTGATTTGTGGTGAGGGGAGAGAGATAAAAGCTCATTTAGGAACGACATGAACATGCTGCGTAGGTAGCTGTTTATCAGTAAATATCTCCACTGAGATTAAGAAAAGCAGTAGCTTAATAAATTAAGTACTTCCTGGTATGGTTACTGTACTGTTAACTCCCCAAAAGAATCTGGATTGTGGTGAGGGAACAGAGAAAAAAGCTCATTTAGGACCTGCACTTACGAAGGGGGTAGGCAGCTGTATATCAGGGAGTAAACCTTCTGAGAATAAAAACAGCTGGAGCTTGTTAAGGTAATTACACAGGGGAAAGGATAATGTACTGGGAACTCCTCAGAAGAATCTGATTTGTGGTGAGGGGAGAGAGATAAAAGCTCATTTAGGAACGACATGAACATGCTGAGTAGGTAGCTGTTTATCAGTAAATATCTCCACTGAGATTAAGAAAAGCAGTAGCTTAATAAATTAAGTACTTCTGGTATGGTACTGTACTGGTAACTCCCCAAAAGAATCTGGATTGTGGTGAGGGAACAGAGAAAAAAGCTCATTTAGGACCTGCACTTACGAAGGGGGTAGGCAGCTGTATATCAGGGAGTAAACCTTCTGAGAATAAAAACAGCTGGAGCTTGTTAAGGTAATTACACAGGGGAAAGGATAATGTACTGGGAACTCCTCAGAAGAATCTGATTTGTGGTGAGGGGAGAGAGATAAAAGCTCATTTAGGAACGACATGAACATGCTGCGTAGGTAGCTGTTTATCGTAAATATCTCCACTGAGATTAAGAAAAGCAGTAGCTTAATAAATTAAGTACTTCCTGGTATGGTTACTGTACTGTTAACTCCCCAAAAGAATCTGGATTGTGGTGAGGGAACAGAGAAAAAAGCTCATTTAGGACCTGCACTTACGAAGGGGGTAGGCAGCTGTATATCAGGGAGTAAACCTTCTGAGAATAAAAACAGCTGGAGCTTGTTAAGGTAATTACACAGGGAAAGGATAATGTACTGGGAACTCCTCAGAAGAATCTGATTTGTGGTGAGGGGAGAGAGATAAAAGCTCATTTAGGAACGACATGAACATGCTGCTAGGTAGCTGTTTATCAGTAAATATCTCCACTGAGATTAAGAAAAGCAGTAGCTTAATAAATTAAGTACTTCCTGGTATGGTTACTGTACTGGTAACTCCCCAAAAGAATCTGGATTGTGGTGAGGGAACAGAGAAAAAGCTCATTTAGGACCTGCACTTACGAAGGGGGTAGGCAGCAGTATATCAGGGAGTAAACCTTCTGAGAATAAAAACAGCTGGAGCTTGTTAAGGTAATTACACAGGGGAAAGGATAATGTACTGGGAACTCCTCAGAAGAATCTGATTTGTGGTGAGGGGAGAGAGATAAAAGCTCATTTAGAACGACATGAACATGCTGCGTAGGTAGCTGTTTATCAGTAAATATCTCCACTGAGATTAAGAAAAGCAGTAGCTTAATAAATTAAGTACTTCCTGGTATGGTTACTGTACTGTTAACTCCCCAAAAGAATCTGGATTGTGGTGAGGGAACAGAGAAAAAAGCTCATTTAGGACCTGCACTTACGAAGGTGGTAGGCAGCTGTATATCAGGGAGTAAACCTTATGAGAATAAAAACAGCTGGAGCTTGTTAAGGTAATTACACAGGGGAAAGGATAATGTACTGGGAACTCCTCAGAAGAATCTGATTTGTGGTGAGGGGAGAGAGATAAAAGCTCATTTAGGAACGACATGAACATGCTGAGTAGGTAGATGTTTATCAGTAAATATCTCCACTGAGATTAAGAAAAACAGTAGCTTAATAAATTATGTATTTTCTGGTATGGTGACTGTACTGGTAACTCCCCAAAAGAATCTGGATTGTGGTGAGGGAACAGAGAAAATAGCTCATTTAGGACCTGCACTTACGAAGGGGGTAGGCAGCTGTATATCAGGGAGTAAACCTTCTGAGAATAAAAACAGCTGGAGCTTGTTAAGGTAATTACACAGGGGAAAGGATAATGTACTGGGAACTCCTCAGAAGAATCTGATTTGTGGTGAGGGGAGAGAGATAAAAGCTCATTTAGGAACGACATGAACATGCTGCGTAGGTAGCTGTTTATCAGTAAATATCTCCACTGAGATTAAGAAAAGCAGTAGCTTAATAAATTAAGTACTTCCTGGTATGGTTACTGTACTGTTAACTCCCCAAAAGAATCTGGATTGTGGTGAGGGAACAGAGAAAAAAGCTCATTTAGGACCTGCACTTACGAAGGGGGTAGGCAGCTGTATATCAGGGAGTAAACCTTCTGAGAATAAAAACAGCTGGAGCTTGTTAAGGTAATTACACAGGGGAAAGGATAATGTACTGGGAACTCCTCAGAAGAATCTGATTGTGGTGAGGGGAGAGAGATAAAAGCTCATTTAGGAACGACATGAACATGCTGAGTAGGTAGCTGTTTATCAGTAAATATCTCCACTGAGATTAAGAAAAGCAGTAGCTTAATAAATTAAGTACTTCCTGGTATGGTTACTGTACTGGTAACTCCCCAAAAGAATCTGGATTGTGGTGAGGGAACAGAGAAAAAAGCTCATTTAGGACCTGCACTTACGAAGGGGGTAGGCAGCTGTATATCAGGGAGTAAACCTTCTGAGAATAAAAACAGCTGGAGCTTGTTAAGGTAATTACACAGGGGAAAGGATAATGTACTGGGAACTCCTCAGAAGAATCTGATTTGTGGTGAGGGGAGAGAGATAAAAGCTCATTTAGGAACGACATGAACATGCTGCGTAGGTAGCTGTTTATCAGTAAATATCTCCACTGAGATTAAGAAAAGCAGTAGCTTAATAAATTAAGTACTTCCTGGTATGGTTACTGTACTGTTAACTCCCCAAAAGAATCTGGATTGTGGTGAGGGAACAGAGAAAAAAGCTCATTTAGGACCTGCACTTACGAAGGGGGTAGGCAGCTGTATATCAGGGAGTAAACCTTATGAGAATAAAAACAGCTGGAGCTTGTTAAGGTAATTACACAAGGGAAAGGATAATGTACTGGGAACTCCTCAGAAGAATCTGATTTGTGGTGAGGGGAGAGAGATAAAAGCTCATTTAGGAACGACATGAACATGCTGAGTAGGTAGATGTTTATCAGTAAATATCTCAACTGAGATTAAGAAAAACAGTAGCTTAATAAATTATGTATTTTCTGGTATGGTGACTGTACTGGCAACTCCCCAAAATAATCTGGATTGTGGTGAGGGAACAGAGAAAATAGCTCATTTAGGACCTGCACTTACGAAGGGGGTAGGCAGCTGTATATCAGGGAGTAAAGCTTCTGAGAATAAAAACAGCTGGAGCTTGTTAAGGTAATTACACAGGGGAAAGGATAATGTACTGGGAACTCCTCAGAAGAATCTGATTTGTGGTGAGGGGAGAGAGATAAAAGCTTATTTATGAACGACATGAACATGCTGCGTAGGTAGCTGTTTATCAGTAAATATCTCCACTGAGATTAAGCAAAGCAGTAGCTTAATAAATTAAGTACTTCCTGGTATGGTTACTGTACTGTTAACTCCCCAAAAGAATCTGGATTGTGGTGAGGGAACAGAGAAAAAAGCTCATTTAGGACCTGCACTTACGAAGGGGGTAGGCAGCTGTATATCAGGGAGTAAACCTTCTGAGAATAAAAACAGCTGGAACTTGTTAAGGTAATTACACAGGGGAAAGGATAATGTACTGGGAACTCCTCAGAAGAATCTGATTTGTGGTGAGGGGAGAGAGATAAAAGCTCATTAGGAACGACATGAACATGCTGCGTAGGTAGTGTTTATCAGTAAATATCTCCACTGAGATTAAGAAAAGCAGTAGCTTAATAAATTAAGTATTCCTGGTATGGTACTGTACTGGTAACTCCCCAAAAGAATCTGGATTGTGGTGAGGGAACAGAGAAAAAGCTCATTTAGGACCTGCACTTACGAAGGGGGTAGGCAGCTGTATATCAGGGAGTAAACCTTCTGAGAATAAAAACAGCTGGAGCTTGTTAAGGTAATTACACAGGGGAAAGGATAATGTACTGGGAACTCCTCAGAAGAATCTGATTTGTGGTGAGGGGAGAGAGATAAAAGCTCATTTAGGAAGACATGAACATGCTGCGTAGGTAGCTGTTTATCAGTAAATATCTCCACTGAGATTAAGAAAAGCAGTAGCTTAATAAATTAAGTACTTCCTGGTATGGTTACTGTACTGGTAACTCCCCAAAAGAATCTGGATTGTGGTGAGGGAACAGAGAAAAAAGCTCATTTAGGACCTGCACTTACGAAGGGGGTAGGCAGCTGTATATCAGGGAGTAAACCTTCTGAGAATAAAAACAGCTGGAGCTTGTTAAGGTAATTACACAGGGGAAAGGATAATGTACTGGGAACTCCTCAGAAGAATCTGATTTGTGGTGAGGGGAGAGAGATAAAAGCTCATTTAGGAACGACATGAACATGCTGCGTAGGTAGCTGTTTATCAGTAAATATCTCCACTGAGATTAAGAAAAGCAGTAGCTTAATAAATTAAGTACTTCCTGGTATGGTTACTGTACTGGTAACTCCCCAAAAGAATCTGGATTGTGGTGAGGGAACAGAGAAAAAAGCTCATTTAGGACCTGCACTTACGAAGGGGGTAGGCAGCTGTATATCAGGGAGTAAAGCTTCTGAGAATAAAAACAGCTGGAGCTTGTTAAGGTAATTACACAGGGGAAAGGATAATGTACTGGGAACTCCTCAGAAGAATCTGATTTGTGGTGAGGGGAGAGAGATAAAAGCTCATTTAGGAACGACATGAACATGCTGCGTAGGTAGCTGTTTATCAGTAAATATCTCCACTGAGATTAAGAAAAGCAGTAGCTTAATAAATTAAGTACTTCCTGGTATGGTTACTGTACTGGTAACTCCCCAAAAGAATCTGGATTGTGGTGAGGGAACAGAGAAAAAAGCTCATTAGGACCTGCACTTACGAAGGGGTAGGCAGCTGTATATCAGGGAGTAAACCTTCTGAGAATAAAAACAGCTGGAGCTTGTTAAGGTAATTACACAGGGGAAAGGATAATGTACTGGGAAACTCCTCAGAAGAATCTGATTTGTGGTGAGGGGAGA
This sequence comes from Perognathus longimembris pacificus, assembly GCF_023159225.1. NCBI lineage: Eukaryota > Metazoa > Chordata > Mammalia > Rodentia > Heteromyidae > Perognathus > Perognathus longimembris. Next base: position 13,290 of record NW_025956130.1, on the reverse strand, counting down.
GAGATAAAAGCTCATTTAGGAACGACATGAACATGCTGCGTAGGTAGCTGTTTATCAGTAAATATCTCCACTGAGATTAAGAAAAGCAGTAGCTTAATAAATTAAGTACTTCCTGGTATGGTTACTGTACTGGTAACTCCCCAAAAGAATCTGGATTGTGGTGAGGGAACAGAGAAAAAAGCTCATTTAGGACCTGCACTTACGAAGGGGGTAGGCAGCTGTATATCAGGGAGTAAACCTTCTGAGAATAAAAACAGCTGGAGCTTGTTAAGGTAATTACACAGGGGAAAGGATAATGTACTGGGAACTCCTCAGAAGAATCTGATTTGTGGTGAGGGGAGAGAGATAAAAGCTCATTTAGGAACGACATGAACATGCTGCATAGGTAGCTGTTTATCAGTAAATATCTCCACTGAGATTAAGAAAAGCAGTAGCTTAATAAATTAAGTACTTCCTGGTATGGTTACTGTACTGGTAACTCCCCAAAAGAATCTGGATTGTGGTGAGGGAACAGAGAAAAAAGCTCATTTAGGACCTGCACTTACGAAGGGGGTAGGCAGCTGTATATCAGGGAGTAAACCTTCTGAGAATAAAAACAGCTGGAGCTTGTTAAGGTAATTACACAGGGGAAAGGATAATGTACTGGGAACTCCTCAGAAGAATCTGATTTGTGGTGAGGGGAGAGAGATAAAAGCTCATTAGGAACGACATGAACATGCTGCGTAGGTAGTGTTTATCAGTAAATATCTCCACTGAGATTAAGAAAAGCAGTAGCTTAATAAATTAAGTATTCCTGGTATGGTTACTGTACTGGTAACTCCCCAAAAGAATCTGGATTGTGGTGAGGGAACAGAGAAAAAGCTCATTTAGGACCTGCACTTACGAAGGGGGTAGGCAGCTGTATATCAGGGAGTAAACCTTCTGAGAATAAAAACAGCTGGAGCTTGTTAAGGTAATTACACAGGGGAAAGGATAATGTACTGGGAACTCCTCAGAAGAATCTGATTTGTGGTGAGGGGAGAGAGATAAAAGCTACATTTAGGAACGACATGAACATGCTGCGTATGTAGCTGTTTATCAGTAAATATCTCCACTGAGATTAAGAAAAGCAGTAGCTTAATAAATTAAGTACTTCCTGGTATGGTTACTGTACTGTTAACTCCCCAAAAGAATCTGGATTGTGGTGAGGGAACAGAGAAAAAAGCTCATTTAGGACCTGCACTTACGAAGGGGGTAGGCAGCTGTATATCAGGGAGTAAACCTTCTGAGAATAAAAACAGCTGGAGCTTGTTAAGGTAATTACACAGGGGAAAGGATAATGTACTGGGAACTCCTCAGAAGAATCTGATTTGTGGTGAGGGGAGAGAGATAAAAGCTCATTTAGGAACGACATGAACATGCTGCGTAGGTAGCTGTTTATCAGTAAATATCTCCACTGAGATTAAGAAAAGCAGTAGCTTAATAAATTAGTACTTCCTGGTATGGTTACTGTACTGGTAACTCCCCAAAAGAATCTGGATTGTGGTGAGGGAACAGAGAAAAAGCTCATTTAGGACCTGCACTTACGAAGGGGGTAGGCAGCTGTATATCAGGGAGTAAACCTTCTGAGAATAAAAACAGCTGGAGCTTGTTAAGGTAATTACACAGGGGAAAGGATAATGTACTGGGAACTCCTCAGAAGAATCTGATTTGTGGTGAGGGGAGAGAGATAAAAGCTCATTTAGGAACGACATGAACATGCTGCGTAGGTAGCTGTTTATCAGTAAATATCTCCACTGAGATTAAGAAAAGCAGTAGCTTAATAAATTAAGTACTTCCTGGTATGGTTACTGTACTGGTAACTCCCCAAAAGAATCTGGATTGTGGTGAGGGAACAGAGAAAAAAGCTCATTTAGGACCTGCACTTACGAAGGGGGTAGGCAGCTGTATATCAGGGAGTAAACCTTCTGAGAATAAAACAGCTGGAGCTTGTTAAGGTAATTACACAGGGGAAAGGATAATGTACTGGGAACTCCTCAGAAGAATCTGATTTGTGGTGAGGGGAGAGAGATAAAAGCTCATTTAGGAACGACATGAACATGCTGCGTAGGTAGCTGTTTATCAGTAAATATCTCCACTGAGATTAAGAAAAGCAGTAGCTTAATAAATTAAGTACTTCCTGGTATGGTTACTGTACTGGTAACTCCCCAAAAGAATCTGGATTGTGGTGAGGGAACAGAGAAAAAAGCTCATTTAGGACCTGCACTTACGAAGGGGGTAGGCAGCTGTATATCAGGGAGTAAACCTTCTGAGAATAAAAACAGCTGGAGCTTGTTAAGGTAATTACACAGGGGAAAGGATAATGTACTGGGAACTCCTCAGAAGAATCTGATTTGTGGTGAGGGGAGAGAGATAAAAGCTCATTTAGGAACGACATGAACATGCTGCGTAGGTAGCTGTTTATCAGTAAATATCTCCACTGAGATTAAGAAAAGCAGTAGCTTAATAAATTAAGTACTTCTTGGTATGGGTACTGTACTGGTAACTCCCCAAAAGAATCTGGATTGTGGTGAGGGAACAGAGAAAAAAGCTCATTTAGGACCAGCACTTACGAAGGGGGTAGGCAGCTGTATATCAGGGAGTAAACCTTCTGCGAATAAAAACAGCTGTAGCTTGTTAAGGTAATTACACAGGGGAAAGGATAATGTACTGGGAACTCCTCAGAAGAATCTGATTTGTGGTGAGGGGAGAGAGATAAAAGCTCATTTAGGAACGACATGAACATGCTGCGTAGTTAGCTGTTTATCAGTAAATATCTCCACTGAGATTAAGAAAAGAAGTAGCTTAATAAATTAAGTACTTCCTGGTATGGGTACTGTACTGGTAACTCCCCAAAAGAATCTGGATTGTGGTGAGGGAACAGAGAAAAAAGCTCATTTTGGACCTGCACTTACGCAGGGGTTAGGCACCTGTATAACAGGGAGTAAACCTTCTGAGAATAAAAACAGCTGGAGCTTGTTAAGGTAATTACACAGGGGAAAGGATAATGTACTGGGAACTCCTCAGAAGAATCTGATTTGTGGTGAGGGGAGAGAGATAAAAGCTTATTTAGGAACGACATGAACATGCTGCGTAGGTAGCTGTTTATCAGTAAATATCTCCACTGAGATTAAGAAAAGCAGTAGCTTAATAAATTAAGTACTTCCTGGTATGGATACTGTACTGGTAACTCCCCAAAAGAATCTGGATTGTGGTGAGGGAACAGAGAAAAAAGCTCACTTAGGACCTGCACTTACGAAGAGGGTAGGCAGCTGTATATCAGGGAGTAAACCTTCTGAGAATAAAAACAGCTGGAACTTGTTAAGTTAATTACACAGGGGAAAGGATAATGTACTGGGAAATCCTCAGAAGAATCTGATTTGTGGTGAGGGGAGAGAGATAAAAGCTCATTTAGGAACGACATGAACATGCTGCGTAGGTAGCTGTTTATCAGTAAATATCTCCACTGAGATTAAGAAAAGCAGTAGCTTAATAAATTAAGTACTTCCTGGTATGGTTACTGTACTGGTAACTCCCCAAAAGAATCTGGATTGTGGTGAGGGAACAGAGAAAAAAGCTCATTTAGGACCTGCACTTACGAAGGGGATAGGCAGCTGTATATCAGGGAGTAAATCCTCTGAGAATAAAAACAGCTGGAGCTTGTTAAGGTAATTACACAGAGGAAAGGATAATGTACTGGGAACTCCTCAGAAGAATCTGATTTGTGGTGAGGGGAGAGAGATAAAAGCTCACAAGGAACGACATGAGCATGCTGCGTAGGTAGCTGTTTATCAGTAAATATCTACACTGAGATTAAGAAAAGCAGTAGCTTAATAAATTAAGTACTTCCTGGTATGGTTACTGGACTGGTAACTCCCCAAAAATCTGGATTGTGGTGAGGGAACAGAGAAAAAATCTCATTTAGGACCTGCACTTACGAAGGGGGTAGGCAGCTGTATATCAGGGAGTAAACCTTCTGAGAATAAAAACAGCTGGAACTTGTTAAGGTAATTACACAGGGGAAAGGATAATGTACTGGGAACTCCTCAGAAGAATCTGATTTGTGGTGAGGGGAGAGAGATAAAAGCTCATTGAGGAACGACATGAACATGCTGCGTAGGTAGTGTTTTTCAGTAAATATCTCCACTGAGATTAAGAAAAGCAGTAGCTTAATAAATTAAGTAATTCCTGGTATGGTTACTGTACTGGTAACTCCCCAAAAGAATCTGAATTGTGGTGAGGGAACAGAGAATAAAGCTCATTTGGGACCTGCACTTTCGAAGGGGGTAGTGAGCTGTATATCAGGGAGTAAACCTTCTGAGAATAAAAACAGCTGGAGCTTGTTAAGGTAATTACACAGGGCAAAGGATAATGTACTGGGAACTCCTCAGAAGAATCTGATTTGTGGTGAGGGGAGAGAGATAAAAGCTAATTTAGGAACGACATGAACATGCTGCGTACGTAGCTGTTTATCAGAAAATATCTCCACTGAGATTAAGAAAAGCAGTAGCTTAATAAATTAAGTACTTCCTGGTATGGTTACTGTACTGGTAACTCCCCAAAAGAATCTGGATTGTGGTGAGGGAACAGAGAAAAAAGCTCATTTAGGACCTGCACTTACGAAGAGGGTAGGCAGCTGTATATCAGGGAGTAAACCTTCTGAGAATTAAAACAGCTGGAGCTTGTTAAGGTAATTACACAGGGGAAAGGATAATGTACTGGGAACTCCTCAGAAGAATCTGATTTGTGGTGAGGGGAGAGAGATAAAAGCTCATTTAGGAACGACATGAACATGCTGCGTAGGTAGCTTTTTATCAGTAAATATCTCCACTGAGATCAAGAAAAGCAGTAGCTTAATAAATTACGTACTTCCTGGTATGGTTACTGTACTGGTAACTCCCCAAAAGAATCTGGATTGTGGTGAGGGAACAGAGAAAAAAGCTCATTTAGGACCTGCACTTACGAAGGGGGTAGGCAGCTGTATATCAGGGAGTAAACCTTCTGAGAATAAAAACAGCTGGAGCTTGTTAAGGTAATTACACAGGGGAAAGGATAATGTACTGGGAACTCCTCAGAAGAATCTGATTTGTGGTGAGGGGAGAGAGATAAAAGCTCATTTAGGAACGACATGAACATGCTGCGTAGGTAGCTGTTTATCAGTAAATATCTCCACTGAGATTAAGAAAAGCAGTAGCTTAATAAATTACGTACTTCCTGGTATGGTTACTGTACTGGTAACTCCCCAAAAGAATCTGGATTGTGGTGAGGGAACAGAGAAAAAAGCTCATTTAGGCCCTGCACTTACGAAGGGGGTAGGCAGCTGTATATCAGGGAGTAAACCTTGTGAGAATAAAACCAGCTGGAGCTTGTTAAGGTAATTACACAGGGGAAAGGATAATGTACTGGGAACTCCTCAGAAGAATCTGATTTGTGGTGAGGGGAGAGAGATAAAAGCTCATTTATGAACGACATGAACATGCTGGGTACGTAGCTGTTTATCAGTAAATATCTCCACTGAGATTAAGAAAAGCAGTAGCTTAATAAATTAAGTACTTACTGGTATGGTTACTGTACTGGTAACTCCCCAAAAGAATCTGGATTGTGGTGAGGGAACAGAGAAAAAAGCTCATTTAGGACCTGCACTTACGAAGGGGGTAGGCAGCTGTATATCAGGGAGTAAACCTTCTGACAATAAAAACAGCTGGAGCTTGTTAAGGTAATTACACAGAGGAAAGGATAATGTACTGGGAACTCCTCAGAAGAATCTGATTTGTGGTGAGGGGAGAGAGATAAAAGCTCATTTAGGAACGACATGAACATGCTGCGTAGGTAGCTGTTTATCAGTAAATATCTCCACTGAGATTAAGAAAAGCAGTAGCTTAATAAATTAAGTACTTCTTGGTATGGGTACTGTACTGGTAACTCCCCAAAAGAATCTGGATTGTGGTGAGGGAACAGAGAAAAAAGCTCATTTAGGACCAGCACTTACGAAGGGGGTAGGCAGCTGTATATCAGGGAGTAAACCTTCTGCGAATAAAAACAGCTGTAGCTTGTTAAGGTAATTACACAGGGGAAAGGATAATGTACTGGGAACTCCTCAGAAGAATCTGATTTGTGGTGAGGGGAGAGAGATAAAAGCTCATTTAGGAACGACATGAACATGCTGCGTAGTTAGCTGTTTATCAGTAAATATCTCCACTGAGATTAAGAAAAGAAGTAGCTTAATAAATTAAGTACTTCCTGGTATGGTTACTGTACTGGTAACTCCCCAAAAGAATCTGGATTGTGGTGAGGGAACAGAGAAAAAAGCTCATTTTGGACCTGCACTTACGCAGGGGTTAGGCACCTGTATATCAGGGAGTAAACCTTCTGAGAATAAAAACAGCTGGAGCTTGTTAAGGTAATTACACAGGGGAAAGGATAATGTACTGGGAACTCCTCAGAAGAATCTGATTTGTGGTGAGGGGAGAGAGATAAAAGCTCATTTAGGAACGACATGAACATGCTGCATAGGTAGCTGTTTATCAGTAAAAATCTCCACTGAGATTAAGAAAAGCAGTAGCTTAATAAATTAAGTACTTCCTGGTATGGTTACTCTCCTGGTAACTACCCAAAAGAATCTGGATTGTGGTGAGGGAACAGAGAAAAAAGCTCATTTAGGACCTGCACTTACGAAAGGGGTAGGCAGCTGTATATCAGGGAGTAAACCTTCTGAGAATAAAAACAGCTGGAGCTTGTTAAGGTAATTACACAGGGGAAAGGATAATGTACTGGGAACTCCTCAGAAGAATCTGATTTGTGGTGAGGGGAGAGAGATAAAAGCTCATTTAGGAACGACATGAACATGCTGCGTAGGTAGCTGTTTATCAGTAAATATCTCCACTGAGATTAAGAAAAGCAGTAGCTTAATAAATTAAGTACTTTGGTATGGTTACTGTACTGGTAACTCCCCAAAAGAATCTGGATTGTGGTGAGGGAACAGAGAAAAAAGCTCATTTAGGACCTGCACTTACGAAGGGGGTAGGCAGCTGTATATCAGGGAGTAAACCTTCTGAGAATAAAAACAGCTGGAGCTTGTTAAGGTAATTACACAGGGGAAAGGATAATGTACTGGGAACTCCTCAGAAGAATCTGATTTGTGGTGAGGGGAGAGAGATAAAAGCTCATTTAGGAACGACATGAACATGCTGCGTAGGTAGCTGTTTATCAGTAAATATCTCCACTGAGATTAAGAAAAGCAGTAGCTTAATAAATTAAGTACTTCCTGGTATGGTTACTGTACTGGTAACTCCCCAAAAGAATCTGGATTGTGGTGAGGGAACAGAGAAAAAAGCTCATTTAGGACCTGCACTTACGAAGGGGGTAGGCAGCTGTATATCAGGGAGTAAACCTTCTGAGAATAAAAACAGCTGGAGCTTGTTAAGGTAATTACACAGGGGAAAGGATAATGTACTGGGAACTCCTCAGAAGAATCTGATTTGTGGTGAGGGGAGAGAGATAAAAGCTCATTTAGGAACGACATGAACATGCTGCGTAGGTAGCTGTTTATCAGGAAATATCTCCACTGAGATTAAGAAAAGCAGTAGCTTAATAAATTAAGTACTTCCTGGTATGGTTACTGTACTGGTAACTCCCCAAAAGAATCTGGATTGTGGTGAGGGAACAGAGAAAAAAGCTCATTTAGGACCTGCACTTACGAAGGGGGTAGGAGCTGTATATCAGGGAGTAAACCTTCTGCGAATAAAAACAGCTGGAGCTTGTTAAGGTAATTACACAGGGAAAGGATAATGTACTGGGAACTCCTCAGAAGAATCTGATTTGTGGTGAGGGGAGAGAGATAAAAGCTCATTTAGGAACGACATGAACATGCTGCGTAGGTAGCTGTTTATCAGTAAATATCTCCACTGAGATTAAGAAAAGCAGTAGCTTAATAAATTAAGTACTTCCTGGTATGGTTACTGTACTGGTAACTCCCCAAAAGAATCTGGATTGTGGTGAGGGAACAGAGAAAAAAGCTCATTTAGGACCTGCACTTACGAAGGGGGTAGGCAGCTGTATATCAGGGAGTAAACCTTCTGAGAATAAAAACAGCTGGAGCTTGTTAAGGTAATTACACAGGGGAAAGGATAATGTACTGGGAACTCCTCAGAAGAATCTGATTTGTGGTGAGGGGAGAGAGATAAAAGCTCATTTAGGAACGACATGAACATGCTGCGTAGGTAGCTGTTTATCAGTAAATATCTCCACTGAGATTAAGAAAAGCAGTAGCTTAATAAATTAAGTACTTACTGGTATGGTTACTGTACTGGTAACTCCCCAAAAGAATCTGGATTGTGGTGAGGGAACAGAGAAAAAAGCTCATTTAGGACCTGCACTTACGAAGGGGGTAGGCAGCTGTATATCAGGGAGTAAACCTTCTGAGAATAAAAACAGCTGGAGCTTGTTAAGGTAATTACACAGGGGAAAGGATAATGTACTGGGAACTCCTCAGAAGAATCTGATTTGTGGTGAGGGGAGAGAGATAAAAGCTCATTTAGGAACGACATGAACATGCTGCGTAGGTAGCTGTTTATCAGTAAATATCTCCACTGAGATTAAGAAAAGCAGTAGCTTAATAAATTAAGTACTTCCTGGTATGGTTACTGTACTGGTAACTCCCCAAAAGAATCTGGATTGTGGTGAGGGAACAGAGAAAAAAGCTCATTTAGGACCTGCACTTACGAAGGGGGTAGGCAGCTGTATATCAGGGAGTAAACCTTCTGACAATAAAAACAGCTGGAGCTTGTTAAGGTAATTACACAGGGGAAAGGATAATGTACTGGGAACTCCTCAGAAGAATCTGATTTGTGGTGAGGGGAGAGAGATAAAAGCTCATTTAGGAACGACATGAACATGCTGCGTAGGTAGCTGTTTATCAGTAAATATCTCCACTGAGATTAAGAAAAGCAGTAGCTTAATAAATTAAGTACTTCTGGTATGGTTACTGTACTGGTAACTCCCCAAAAGAATCTGGATTGTGGTGAGGGAACAGAGAAAAAAGCTCATTTAGGACCTGCACTTACGAAGGGGGTAGGCAGCTGTATATCAGGGAGTAAACCTTGGGAATAAAAACAGCTGGAGCTTGTTAAGGTAATTACACAGGGGAAAGGATAATGTACTGGGAACTCCTCAGAAGAATCTGATTTGTGGTGAGGGGAGAGAGATAAAAGCTCATTTAGGAACGACATGAACATGCTGGCGTAGGTAGCTGTTTATCAGTAAATATCTCCACTGAGATTAAGAAAAGCAGTAGCTTAATAAATTAAGTACTTCCTGGTATGGTTACTGTACTGGTAACTCCCCAAAAGAATCTGGATTGTGGTGAGGGAACAGAGAAAAAAGCTCATTTAGGACCAGCACTTACGAAGGGGGTAGGCAGCTGTATATCAGGGAGTAAACCTTCTGCGAATAAAAACAGCTGTAGCTTGTTAAGGTAATTACACAGGGGAAAGGATAATGTACTGGGAACTCCTCAGAAGAATCTGATTTGTGGTGAGGGGAGAGAGATAAAAGCTCATTTAGGAACGACATGAACTTGCTGCGTAGGTAGCTGTTTATCAGTAAATATCTCCACTGAGATTAAGAAAAGCAGTAGCTTAATAAATTAAGTACTTCTTGGTATGGTACTGTACTGGTAACTCCCCAAAAGAATCTGGATTGTGGTGAGGGAACAGAGAAAAAAGCTCATTTAGGACCAGCACTTACGAAGGGGGTAGGCAGCTGTATATCAGGGAGTAAACCTTCTGCGAATAAAAACAGCTGTAGCTTGTTAAGGTAATTACACAGGGGAAAGGATAATGTACTGGGAACTCCTCAGAAGAATCTGATTTGTGGTGAGGGGAGAGAGATAAAAGCTCATTTAGGAACGACATGAACATGCTGCGTAGGTAGCTGTTTATCAGTAAATATCTCCACTGAGATTAAGAAAAGAAGTAGCTTAATAAATTAAGTACTTCCTGGTATGGTTACTGTACTGGTAACTCCCCAAAAGAATCTGGATTGTGGTGAGGGAACAGAGAAAAAAGCTCATTTTGGACCTGCACTTACGCAGGGGTTAGGCACCTGTATATCAGGGAGTAAACCTTCTGAGAATAAAAACAGCTGGAGCTTGTTAAGGTAATTACACAGGGGAAAGGATAATGTACTGGGAACTCCTCAGAAGAATCTGATTTGTGGTGAGGGGAGAGAGATAAAAGCTCATTTAGGAACGACATGAACATGCTGGGTACGTAGCTGTTTATCAGTAAATATCTCCACTGAGATTAAGAAAAGCAGTAGCTTAATAAATTAAGTACTTCCTGGTATGGTTACTGTACTGGTAACTCCCCAAAAGAATCTGGATTGTGGTGAGGGAACAGAGAAAAAAGCTCATTTAGGACCTGCACTTACGAAGGGGGTAGGCAGCTGTATATCAGGGAGTAAACCTTCTGAGAATAAAAACAGCTGGAGCTTGTTAAGGTAATTACACAGGGGAAAGGATAATGTACTGGGAACTCCTCAGAAGAATCTGATTTGTGGTGAGGGGAGAGAGATAAAAGCTCATTTAGGAACGACATGAACATGCTGCGTACATAGCTGTTTATCAGTAAATATCTCCACTGAGATTAAGAAAAGCAGTAGCTTAATAAATTAAGTACTTCCTGGTATGGTACTGTACTGGTAACTCCCCAAAAGAATCTGGATTGTGGTGAGGGAACAGAGAAAAAAGCTCATTTAGGACCTGCACTTACGAAGGGGGTAGGCAGCTGTATATCAGGGAGTAAACCTTCTGAGAATAAAAACAGCTGGAGCTTGTTAAGGTAATTACACAGGGGAAAGGATAAAGTACTGGGAACTCCTCAGAAGAATCTGATTTGTGGTGAGGGGAGAGAGATAAAAGCTCATTTAGGAACGACATGAACATGCTGGCGTAGGTAGCTGTTTATCAGGAAATATCTCCACTGAGATTAAGAAAAGCAGTAGCTTAATAAATTAAGTACTTCCTGGTATGGTTACTGTACTGGTAACTCCCCAAAAGAATCTGGATTGTGGTGAGGGACAGAGAAAAAAGCTCATTTAGGACCTGCACTTACGAAGGGGGTAGGCAGCTGTATATCAGGGAGTAAACCTTCTGAGAATAAAAACAGCTGGAGCTTGTTAAGGTAATTACACAGGGGAAAGGATAATGTACTGGGAACTCCTCAGAAGAATCTGATTTGTGGTGAGGGGAGAGAGATAAAAGCTCATTTAGGAACGACATGAACATGCTGCGTAGGTAGCTGTTTATCAGGAAATATCTCCACTGAGATTAAGAAAAGCAGTAGCTTAATAAATTAAGTACTTCTTGGTATGGTACTGTACTGGTAACTCCCCAAAAGAATCTGGATTGTGGTGAGGGAACAGAGAAAAAAGCTCATTTAGGACCAGCACTTACGAAGGGGGTAGGCAGCTGTATATCAGGGAGTAAACCTTCTGCGAATAAAAACAGCTGGAGCTTGTTAAGGTAATTACACAGGGGAAAGGATAATGTACTGGGAACTCCTCAGAAGAATCTGATTTGTGGTGAGGGGAGAGAGATAAAAGCTCATTTAGGAACGACATGAACATGCTGCGTAGGTAGCTGTTTATCAGTAAATATCTCCACTGAGATTAAGAAAAGCAGTAGCTTAATAAATTAAGTACTTCCTGGTATGGTACTGTACAGGTAACTCCCCAAAAGAATCTGGATTGTGGTGAGGGAACAGAGAAAAAAGCTCATTTAGGACCTGCACTTACGCAAGGGGGTAGGCAGCTGTATATCAGGGAGTAAACCTTCTGCGAATAAAAACAGCTGGAGCTTGTTAAGGTAATTACACAGGGGAAAGGATAATGTACTGGGAACTCCTCAGAAGAATCTGATTTGTGGTGAGGGGAGAGAGATAAAAGCTCATTTAGGAACGACATGAACATGCTGCGTAGGTAGCTTTTTATCAGTAAATATCTCCACTGAGATCAAGAAAAGCAGTAGCTTAATAAATTACGTACTTCCTGGTATGGTTACTGTACTGGTAACTCCCCAAAAGAATCTGGATTGTGGTGAGGGAACAGAGAAAAAAGCTCATTTAGGACCTGCACTTACGAAGGGGGTAGGCAGCTGTATATCAGGGAGTAAACCTTCTGAGAATAAAAACAGCTGGAGCTTGTTAAGGTAATTACACAGGGGAAAGGATAATGTACTGGGAACTCCTCAGAAGAATCTGATTTGTGGTGAGGGGAGAGAGATAAAAGCTCATTTAGGAACGACATGAACATGCTGCGTAGGTAGCTGTTTATCAGTAAATATCTCCACTGAGATTAAGAAAAGCAGTAGCTTAATAAATTACGTACTTCCTGGTATGGTTACTGTACTGGTAACTCCCCAAAAGAATCTGGATTGTGGTGAGGGAACAGAGAAAAAAGCTCATTTAGGCCCTGCACTTACGAAGGGGGTAGGCAGCTGTATATCAGGGAGTAAACCTTCTGAGAATAAAACCAGCTGGAGCTTGTTAAGGTAATTACACAGGGGAAAGGATAATGTACTGGGAACTCCTCAGAAGAATCTGATTTGTGGTGAGGGGAGAGAGATAAAAGCTCATTTAGGAACGACATGAACATGCTGGGTACGTAGCTGTTTATCAGTAAATATCTCCACTGAGATTAAGAAAAGCAGTAGCTTAATAAATTAAGTACTTACTGGTATGGTTACTGTACTGGTAACTCCCCAAAAGAATCTGGATTGTGGTGAGGGAACAGAGAAAAAAGCTCATTTAGGACCTGCACTTACGAAGGGGGTAGGCAGCTGTATATCAGGGAGTAAACCTTCTGAATAAAAACAGCTGGAGCTTGTTAAGGTAATTACACAGGGGAAAGGATAATGTACTGGGAACTCCTCAGAAGAATCTGATTTGTGGTGAGGGGAGAGAGATAAAAGCTCATTTAGGAACGACATGAACATGCTGCGTAGGTAGCTGTTTATCAGTAAATATCTCCACTGAGATTAAGAAAAGCAGTAGCTTAATAAATTAAGTACTTCTTGGTATGGGTACTGTACTGGTAACTCCCCAAAAGAATCTGGATTGTGGTGAGGGAACAGAGAAAAAAGCTCATTTAGGACCAGCACTTACGAAGGGGGTAGGCAGCTGTATATCAGGGAGTGAACCTTCTGCGAATAAAAACAGCTGTAGCTTGTTAAGGTAATTACACAGGGGAAAGGATAATGTACTGGGAACTCCTCTC
>NW_025956129.1:0-41321 GCF_023159225.1 Perognathus longimembris pacificus | reverse complement strand
CAAGCAGCGCAGCTTGATGCGTAGTAAAAACAATAATAAATAGACAACTGGTCGACCTCATTAGAAATAAAAACCCAAAAGATTAGATAGACAAACAAACAAACACAAAAATGTGGAGAGAAGGGCAGTGCGCGCAGGAGCAAAGGTAAACAGCAGACAGACCTGAATCCTTATCTTTACAAGGTCGACCTCAGAACTTTGTTCAGTTTGTCTCGGTGACGGGATAATGGAAGGAAGTGCAGGCAACTGGTCGACTTCATTTAAATAAACAAATAAAATATAAGATAAACTCTCAGGAATAGATAAATAATAAGAAAAAAATTGTAAAGTGGAGAAAGCGAGAGCGCGCGAATGCACTCAAGCAAACACAAACAGCACAGCACGATGCGTATTTTTTTTAAAATTGACAAATAAATCAAAAATAAAAATAAGTGGAAAAGGCGAGAGTGCGCGAGCACACAGGAGCAAAGACAAGCAGCGCAGCTTGATGCCTAGTAAAAAAAATAATAAATAGACAACTGGTCGACCTCATTAAAAATAAAAACCCAAAAGATTAGATAGACAAACAAACAAACACATAAATATGGGAGAGAAGGGGCAGTGCGCGCAGGAGCAAAGGTAAACAGCAGACAGACCTGAATCCTTATCTTTACAAGGTCGACCTCAGAACTTTGTTCAGTTTGTCTCGGTGACGGATAATGGAAGGAAGGGCAGGCAAGCTGGTCGACTTCATTTAAATAAACAAAAAATAAGATAAACTCTCAGGAATAGATAAATAATAACAAAAAAAATTGTAAAGTGGAGAAAGCGAGAGCGCGCGAATGCACTCAAGCAAACACAAACAGCACAGCACGATGCGTATTTTTTTTAAATTGACAAAATAAATCAAAAATAAATCAAAAATAAAAATAAGTGGAAAAGGCGAGAGTGCGCGAGCACACAGGAGCAAAGACAAGCAGCGCAGCTTGATGCGTAGTAAAAAAAATAATAAATAGACAACTGGTCGACCTCATTAGAAATAAAAACCCAAAAGATTAGATAGACAAACAAACAAACACATAAATGTGGAGAGAAGGGCAGTGCGCGCAGGAGCAAAGGTAAACAGCAAACAGACCTGAAATCCTTATCTTTACAAGGTCGACCTCAGAAACTTTGTTCAGTTTGTCTCGGTGACGGATAATGGAAGGAAGTGCAGGCAACTGGTCGACTTCATTTAAATAAACAAATAAAAAATAAGATAAACTCTCAGGAATAGATAAATAATAAGAAAAAAATTGTAAAGTGGAGAAAGCGAGGGCGCGCGAATGCACTCAAGCAAACACAAACAGCACAGCACGATGCGTATTTTTTTTTAAAATTGACAAAATAAATCAAAAATAAAAATAAGTGGAAAAGGCGAGAGTGCGCGAGCACACAGGAGCAAAGACAAGCAGCGCAGCTTGATGCGTAGTAAAAAAAATAATAATAGACAACTGGTCGACCTCATTAGAAATAAAAACCAAAAGATTAGATAGACAAACAAACAAACACATAAATGTGGAGAGAAGGGCAGTGCGCGCAGGAGCAAAGGTAAACAGCAGACACTGAATCCTATCTTTACAAGGTCGACCTCAGAACTTTGTTCAGTTTGTCTCGGTGACGGATAATGGAAGGAAGGGCAGGCAAACTGGTCGACTTCATTAAATAAACAAATAAAAAATAAGATAAACTCTCAGGAATAGATAAATAATAACAAAAAATTGCAAAGTGGAGAAAGCGAGAGCGCGCGAATGCACTCAAGCAAACACAAACAGCACAGCACGATGCGTATTTTTTTAAATTGACAAAATAAATCAAAAAATAAATCAAAAATAAAAATTAGTGGAAAAGGCGAGAGTGCGCGAGCACACAGGAGCAAAGACAAGCAGCGCAGCTTGATGCGTAGTAAAAAAAATAATAAATAGACAACTGGTCGACCTCATTAGAAATAAAAACCCAAAAGATTAGATAGACAACAAACAAACACATAAATGTGGAGAGAAGGGCAGTGCGCGCAGGAGCAAGGTAAACAGCAGACAGACCTGAATCCTTATCTTTACAAGGACGACCTCAGAACTTTTTTCAGTTTGTCTCGGTGACGGATAATGGAAGGAAGGGCAGGCAACTGGTCGACTTCATTTAAATAAACAAATAAAAAATAAGATAAACTCTCAGGAATAGATAAATAATAACAAAGAAATTGTAAAGTGGAGGAAAGCGAGAGCGCGCGAATGCACTCAAGCAAACACAAACAGCACAGCACGTTGCGTATTTTTTTAAAATTGACAAAATAAATCAAAAATAAATCAAAAATAAAAATAAGTGGAAAAGGCGAGAGTGCGCGAGCACACAGGAGCAAAGACAAGCAGCGCAGCTTGATGCGTAGTAAAAAAAATAATAAATAGACAACTGGTCGACCTCATTAGAAATAAAAACCCAAAAGATTAGATAGACAAACAAACAAACACATAAATGTGGAGAGAAGGGCAGTGCGCACAGGAGCAAAGGTAAACAGCAGACAGACCTGAATCCTTATCTTTACAAGGTCGACCTCAGAACTTTGTTCAGTTTGTCTCGGTGACGGATAATGGAAGGAAGGGCAGGCAACTGGTCGACTTCATTTAAATAAACAAATAAAAAATAAGATTAAACTCTCAGGAATAGATAAATAATAACAAAAAATTGTAAAGTGCAGAAAGCGAGAGCGCGCGAATGCACTCAAGCAAACACAAACAGCACAGCACGATGCGTATTTTTTTTAAAATTGACAAAATAAATAAAAATAAAAATAAGTGGAAAAGGCGGAGAGTGCGCGAGCACACAGGAGCAAAGACAAGCAGCGCAGCTTGATGCGTAGTAAAAAAAATAATAAATAGACAACTGGTCGACCTCATTAGAAATAAAAACCCAAAAGTTTAGATAGACAAACAAACAAACACATAAATGTGGAGAGAAAGGCAGTGCGCGCAGGAGCAAAGGTAAACAGCAGACAGACCTGAATCCTTATCTTTACAAGGTCGACCTCAGAACTTTGTTCAGTTGTCTCGTGGACGGATATTGGAAGGAAGGGCAGGCAACTGGTCGACTTCATTTAAATAAACAAATAAAAAATAAGATAAACTCTCAGGAATAGATAAATAATAACAAAAAAAATTGTAAAGTGGAGAAAGCGAGAGCGCGCGAATGCACTCAAGCAAACACAACAGCACAGCACGATGCGTATTTTTTTTTTAAATTGACAAAATAAATCAAAAATAAATCAAAAATAAAAATAAGTGGAAAAGGCGAGAGTGCGGCGAGCACACAGGAGCAAAGACAAGCAGCGCAGCTTGACGCGTAGTAAAAAAAATAATAAATAGACAACTGGTCGACCTCATTAGAAATAAAAACCCAAAAGATTAGATAGACAAACAAACAAACACAAAAAGGTGGAGAGAAGCGCAGTGCGCGCAGGAGCAAAGGTAAACAGCAGACAGACCTGAATCCTTATCTTTACAAGGTCGACCTCAGAACTTTGTTCAGTTTGTCTCGGTGACGGAATAATGGAAGGAGAGTGCAGGCAACTGGTCGACTTCATTTAAAATAAACAAATAAAAAATAAGATAAACTCTCAGAATAGATAAATAATAAGAAAAAAATTGTAAAGTGGAGAAAGGCGAGAGGCGCGCGAATGCACTCAAGCAAACACAAACAGCAGAGCACGATGCGTATTTTTTTTTTAAATTGACAAAATAAATCAAAAATAAAAATAAGTGGAAAAGGCGAGAGTGCGCGAGCACACAGGAGCAAAGACAAGCAGCGCAGCTTGATGCGTAGTAAAAAAAATAATAATAGACAACTGGTCGACCTCATTAGAAATAAAAACCCAAAAGATTAGATAGACAAACAAACAAACACATCAATGTGGAGAGAAGGGCAGCTGGCGCAGGAGCAAAGGTAAACAGCAGACACTGAATCCTTATCTTTACAAGGTCGACCTCAGAACTTTGTTCAGTTTGTCTCGGTGACGGATAATGGAAGGAAGGGCAGGCAACTGGTCGACTTCATTTAAATAAACAAATAAAAAATAAGATAAACTCTCAGGAATAGATAAATAATAACAAAAAATTGCAAAGTGGAGAAAGCGAGAGCGCTGCGAATGCACTCAAGCAAACACAAACAGCACAGCACGATGCCGTATTTTTTTTAAATTGACAAAATAAATCAAAAATAAATCAAAAATAAAAATAAGTGGAAAAGGTGAGAGTGCGCGAGCACCAGGAGCAAAGACAAGCAGCGCAGCTTGATGCGTAGTAAAAAAAATAATAAATAGACAACTGGTCGACCTCATTAGAAATAAAAACCCAAAAGATTAGATAGACAAACAAACAAACACATAAATGTGGAGAGAAGGGCAGTGTGCGCAGGAGCAAAGGTAAACAGCAGACAGACCTGAATCCTTATCTTTACAAGGTCGACCTCAGAACTTTGTTCAGTTTGTCTCGGTGACGGATAATGGAAGGGAAGGTCAGGCAACTGGTCGACTTCATTTAAATAAACAAATAAAAAATAAGATAAACTCTCAGGAATAGATAAATAATAACAAAAAAATTGTAAAGTGGAGGAAAGCGAGAGCTCGCGAATGCACTCAAGCAAACACAAATAGCACAGCACGATGCGTATTTTTTTTAAATTGACAAAATAAATCAAAAATAAAAATAAGTGGAAAAGGCGAGAAGTGAGGAGCACACAGGAGCAAAGACAAGCAGCGCAGCTTGATGCGTAGTAAAAAAAATAATAAATAGACAACTGGTCGACCTCATTAGAAATAAAAACCCAAAAGATTAGATAGACAAACAAACAAACACATAAATGTGGAGAGAAGGGCAGTGCGCGCAGGAGCAAAGGTAAAGAGCAGACACTGAATCCGTATCTTTACAAGGTCGACCTCAGAACTTTGTTCAGTTTGTCTCGGTGACGGATAATGGAAGGAAGGGCAGGCAACTGGTCGACTTCATTTAAATAAACAAATAAAAATAAGATAAACTCTCAGGAATAGATGAATAATACCAAAAAAATTGTAAAGTGGAGAAAGCGAGAGCGCGCGAATGCACTCAAGCAAACACAAACAGCACAGCACGATGCGTATTTTTTTTTAAATTGAAAAAATAAATCAAAAATAAAAATAAGTGAAAAGGCGAGAGTGCGCGAGCACACAGGAGCAAAGACAAGCAGCGCAGCTTGATGCGTAGTAAAAAAAATAATAAATAGACAACTGGTCGACCTCATTAGAAATAAAAACCCAAAAGATTAGAGAGACAAACAAACAAACACATAAATGTGGAGAGAAGGGCAGTGCGCGCAGGAGCAAACCTAAACAGCAGACAGACCTGAATCCTTATCTTTACAAGGTCGACCTCAGAACTTTGTTCAGTTTGTCTCGGTGACGGATAATGGAAGGGAAGGGCAGGCAACTGGTCGACTTCATTTAAATAAACAAATAAAAATAAGATAAACTCTCAGGAATAGATAAATAATAACAAAAAATTGTAAAGTGCAGAAAGCGAGAGCGCGCGAATGCACTCATGCAAACACAAACAGCACAGCACGATGCGTATTTTTTTTTTAAATTGACAAAATAAATCAAAATAAATCAAAAATAAATATAAGTGGAAAAGGCGGGAGAGTGCGCGAGCACACAGGAGCAAAGACAAGCAGCGCAGCTTGATGCGTAGTAAAAAAATAATAAATAGACAACTGGTCGACCTCATTAGAAATAAAAACCCAAAAGATTAGATAGACAAACAAACAAACACATAAATGTGGAGAGAAGGGCAGTGCGCGCAGGAGCAAAGGTAAACAGCAGACAGACCTGAATACTTATCTTTCCAAGGACGACCTCAGAACTTTGTTCAGTTTGTTCGGTGACGGATAATGGAAGGAAGGGCAGGCAACTGGTCGACTTCATTAAATAAACAAATAAAAAATAAGATAAACTCTCAGGAATAGATAAATAATAACAAAAAAATTGTAAAGTGGACAAAGCGAGGAGCGCGCGAATGCACTCAAGCAAACACAAACAGCAGCAGCACGATCCGTATTTTTTTTAAATTGACAAAATAAATCAAAAATAAATCAAAAATAAAAATAAGTGGAAATGTCGAGAGTGCGCGAGCACACAGGAGCAAAGACAAGCAGCGCAGCTTGATGCGTAGTAAAAAAATAATAAATAGACAACGGGTCGACCTCATTAGAAATAAAAACCCAAAAAGATTAGATAGACAAACAACAAACACATAAATGTGGAGAGAAGGGCAGTGCGCGCAGGAGCAAAGGTAACAGCAGACGACCTTGAATCCTTATCTTTACAAGGTCGACCTCAGAACTTTGTTCAGTTTGTCTCGGTGACGGATAATGGAAGGAAGGTCAGGCAACTGGTCCGACTTCATTTAAATAAACAAATAAAAAATAAGATAAACTCTCAGGAATAGATAATAATAACAAAGAAATTGTAAAGTGGAGAAAGCGAGAGCGCGGGAATGCACTCAAGCAAACACAAACAGCACAGCACGATGCGTATTTTTTTTAAATTGACAAAATAAATCAAAATAAATCAAAAATAAAAATAAGTGGAAAAGGCGAGAGTGCGCGAGCACACAGGAGCAAAGACAAGCAGCGCAGCTTGATGCGTAGTAAAAAAAATAATAAATAGACAACTGGTCGACCTCATTAGAAATAAAACCCAAAAGATTAGATAGACCAAACAAACAAACACATAAATGTGGAGAGAAGGGCAGTGCGCGCAGGAGCAAAGGTAAACAGCAGACAGACCTGAATCCTTTTCTTTACAAGGTCGGACCTCAGAACTTTGTTCAGTTTGTCTCGGTGACGGATAATGGAAGGAAGGGCAGGCAACTGGTCGACTTCATTTAAATAAACAAATAAAAATATAGATAAACTCTCAGGAATAGATAAATAATAACGAAAAAATTGTAAAGAGGAGAAAGCGAGAGCGCGCTATGCACTCAAGCAAACACAAACAGCACAGCACGATGCGTATTTTTTTTTAATTGACAAAATAAATCAAAATAAATCAAAATAAAAATAAGTGAAAAGGCGAGAGTGCGCGAGCACACAGGAGCAAAGACAAGCAGCGCAGCTTGATGCGTAGTAAAAAAATAATAAATAGACAACTGGTCGACCTCATTAGAAATAAAAACCCAAAAGATTAGATAGACAAACAAACAAACACATCAATGTGGAGAGAAGGGCAGTGCGCGCAGGAGCAAACGTAAACAGCAGACAGACCTGAATCCTTATCTTTACAAGGTCGACCTCAGAACTTTGTTCAGTTTGTCTCGGTGACGGATAATGGAAGGAAGGTCAGGCAACTGGTCGACTTCATTTAAATAAACAAATAAAAAATAAGATAAACTCTCAGGAATAGATAAATAATAACAAAGAAATTGTAAAGTGGAGAAAGCGAAGAGCGCGGGGAATGCACTCAAGCAAACACAAACAGCACAGCACGATGCGTATTTTTTTTAAATTGACAAAATAAATCAAAAATAAATCAAAAATAAAATAAGTGGAAAAGGCGAGAGTGCGCGAGCACACAGGAGCAAAGACAAGCAGCGCAGCTTGATGCGTAGTAAAAAAATAATAAATAGACAACTGGTCGACCTCATTAGAAATAAAAACCCAAAAGATTAGATAGACAAACAAACAAACACATAAATGTGGAGAGAAGGGCAGTGCGCGCAGGAGCAAAGGTAAACAGCAGACAGACCTGAATCCTTTTCTTTACAAGGTCGACCTCAGAACTTTGTTCAGTTTGTCTCGGTGACGGATAATGGAAGGAAGGGCAGGCAACTGGTCGACTTCATTTAAATAAACAAATAAAAAATAAGATAAACTCTCAGGAATAGATAAATAATAACGAAAAAATTGTAAAGAGGAGAAAGCGAGAGCGCGCTAATACACTCAAGCAAACACAAACAGCACAGCACGATGCGTATTTTTTTTTAATTGACAAAATAAATCAAAAATAAATCAAAAATAAAAATAAGTGGAAAAGGCGAGAGTGCGCGAGCACACAGGAGCAAAGACAAGCAGCGCAGCTTGATGCGTAGTAAAAAAAATAATAAATAGACAACTGGTCGACCTCATTAGAAATAAAAACCCAAAAGATTAGATAGACAAACAAACAAACACATAAATGTGGAGAGAAGGGCAGTGCGCGCAGGAGCAAACGTAAACAGCAGACAGACCTGAATCCTTATCTTTACAAGGTCGACCTCAGAACTTTGTTCAGTTTGTCTCGGTGAAGGATAATGGAAAGAAGGGCAGGAAACTGGTCGACTTCATTTAAATAAACAATAAAATATAAGATAAACTCTCAGGAATAGATAAATAATAACAAAAAAATTGGAAAGTGGAGAAAGCGAGAGCGCGCGAATGCACTCAAGCAAACACAAACAGCACAGCACGATGCGTATTTTTTTTTAAAATTGACAAAATAAATCAAAATAAATCAAAAATAAAAATAAGTGGAAAAGGCGAGAGTGCGCGAGCACACAGGAGCAAAGACAAGCAGCGCAGCTTGATGCATAGTAAAAAAAATAATAAATAGACAACTGGTCGACCTCATTAGAAATAAAAACCCAAAAGATTAGATAGACAAACAAACAAACACATAAATGTGGAGAGATGGGCAGTGCGCGCAGGAGCAAAGGTAAGCAGCAGACAGACCTGAATCCTTATCTTTACAAGGTCGACCTCAGAACTTTGTTCAGTTTGTCTGGGTGACGGACAATGGAAGGAAGGGCAGGCAACTGGTCGACTTCATTTAAATAAACAAATAAAAAATAAGATAAACTCTCAGGAATAGATAAATAAAAACAAAAAAATTGTAAAGTGGAGAAAGCGAGAGCTCGCGAATGCACTCAAGCAAACACAAACAGCACAGCACGATGCGTATTTTTTTTTTAAATTCACAAAATAAATCAAAAATAAATCAAAAATAAAAATAAGTTCAAAAGGCGAGAGTGGGCGAGCACACAGGAGCAAAGACAAGCAGCGCAGCTTGATGCGTAGTAAAAAAAATAATAAATAGACAACTGGTCAACCTCATTAGAAATAAAAACCCAAAAGATTAGATAGACAAACAAACAAACACATAAATGTGGAGAGAAGGGGAGTGCGCGCAGGGGCAAAGGTAAACTGCAGACAGACCTGAATCCTTATCTTTACAAGGTCGACCTCAGAACTTTGTTCAGTTTGTCTCGGTGACGGATAATGGAAGGAAGGGCAGGCAACTGGTCGACTTCATTTAAATAAACAAATAAAAAATAAGATAAACTCTCAGGAATAGATAAATAATAACAAAAAAATTGTAAAGTGGAGAAAGCGAGAGCGCGCGAATGCACTCAAGCAAACACAAACAGCACAGCACGATGCGTATTTTTTTTTTAATTGACAAAATAAATCAAAATAAAAATAAGTGGAAAAGGCGAGAGTGCGCCAGCAAACAGGAGCAAAGACAAGCAGCGCAGCTTGATGCGTAGTAAAAAAAAATAATAAATAGACAACTAGTCGACCTCATTAGAAATAAAAACCCAAAAGATTAGATAGACAAACAACAAACACATAAATGTGGAGAGATGGGCAGTGCGCGCAGGAGCAAAGGTAAAAAGCAGACAGACCTTAATCCTTATCTTTACAAGGTCGACCTCAGAACTTTGTACAGTTTGTCTCGGTGACGGATAATGGAAGGAAGTGCAGGCAACTGGTCGACTTCATTTAAATAAACAAATAAAAAATAAGATAAACTCTCAGGAATAGATAAATAATAACAAAAAAATTGTAAAGTGGAGAAAGCGAGAGCGCGCGAATGCACTCAAGCAAACACAAACAGCACAGCACGATGCGTATTTTTTTTAAATTGACAAAATAAATCAAAAATAAATCAAAAATAAAAATAAGTGGAAAAGGCGAGAGTGCGCGAGCACACAGGAGCAAAGACAAGCAGCGCAGCTTGATGCGTAGTAAAAAAAATAATAAATAGACAACTGGTCGACCTCATTAGAAATAAAAACCCAAAAGATTAGATAGACAAACAAACAAACACATAAATGTGGAGAGAAGGGCAGTGCGCGCAGCAGCAAAGGTAAACAGCAGACAGACCTGAATCCTTATCTTTACAAGGACGACCTCAGAACTTTGTTCAGTTTGTCTCGGTGACGGATAATGGAAGGAAGGGCAGGCAACTGGTCGACTTCATTTAAATAAACAAATAAAAAATAAGATAAACTCTCAGGAATAGATAAATAATAACAAAAAAATTGTAAAGTGGAGAAAGCGAGAGCGCGCGAATGCACTCAAGCAAACACAAACAGCACAGCACGATGCGTATTTTTTTTTAAATTGACAAAATAAATCAAAAATAAATCAAAAATAAAAATAAGTGGAAAAGGCGAGAGTGCGCGAGCACACAGGAGCAAAGACAAGCAGCGCAGCTTGATGCGTAGTAAAAAAAATAATAAATAGACAACTGGTCGACCTCATTAGAAATAAAAACCCAAAAGATTAGATAGACAAACAAACAAACACATAAATGTTTAGAGAAGGGCAGTGCGCGCAGGAGCAAAGGTAAACAGCAGACAGACCTGAATCCTTATCTTTACAAGGTCGACCTCAGAACTTTGTTCAGTTTGTCTCGGTGACGGATAATGGAAGGAAGGGCAGGCAACTGGTCGACTTCATTTAAATAAACAAATAAAAAATAAGATAAACTCTCAGGAATAGATAAATAATAACAAAAAATTGTAAAGTGGAGAAAGCGAGAGCGCGGGAATGCACTCAATCGGACACAAACAGCACAGCACGATGCGTATTTTTTTTTTAAATAGACAAAATAAATCAAAAATAAAAATTACTGGAAAAGGCGAGAGTGCGCGAGCACACAGGAGCAAAGACAAGCAGCGCAGCTTGATGCGTAGTAAAAAAAATAATAAATAGACAACTGGTCGACCTCATTAGAAATAAAAACCCAAAAGATTAGATAGACAAACAAACAAACACATAAATGTGGAGAGAAGGGCAGTGCGCGCAGGAGCAAAGACAAGCAGCGCAGCTTGATGCTTAGTAAAAAAAATAATAAATAGACAACTGGTCGACCTCATTAGAAATAAAAACCCAAAAGATTAGATAGACAAACAAACAAACACATAAATGTGGAGAGAAGGGCAGTGCGCACAGGAGCAAAGGTAAACAGCAGACAGACCTGAATCCTTATCTTTACAAGGTCGACTTCAGAACTTTGTTCAGTTTCTCTCGGTGACGGATAATGGAAGGAAGGGCAGGCAACTGGTCGACTTCATTTAAATAAACAAATAAAAAATAAGATAAACTCTCAGGAATAGATAAATAATAACAAAAAAATTGTAAAGTGGAGAAAGGGAGAGCGCGCGAATGCACTCAAGCAAACACAAACAGCACAGCACGATGTGTATTTTTTTTTAATTGACAAAATAAATCAAAAATAAAAATAAGTGGAAAAAGCGAGAGTGCGCGAGCACACAGGAGCAAAGACAAGCAGCGCAGCTTGATGCGTAGTAAAAAAAATAATAAATAGACAACTGGTCGACCTCATTAGAAATAAAAACCCAAAAGATTAGATAGACAAACAAACAAAAACATAAATGTGGAGAGAAGGGCAGTGCGCGCAGGAGGAAAGGTAAACAGCAGACAGACCTGAATCCTTATCTTTACAAGGTCGACCTCAGAACTTTGTTCAGTTTGTCTCGGTGACGGATAATGGAAGGAAGGGCAGGCAACTGGTCGACTTCATTTAAATAAACAAATAAAAAATAAGATAAACTCTCAGGAATAGATAAATAATAACAAAAAAATTGTAAAGTGGAGAAAGCGAGATCGCGCGAATGCACTCAAGCAAACACAAACAGCACAGCACGATGCGTATTTTTTTAAATTGACAAAATAAATAAAAAATAAATCAAAAATAAAAATTAGTGGAAAAGGCGAGAGTGCGCGAGCACACAGGAGCAAAGACAAGCAGCGCAGCTTGATACGTAGTAAAAAAAATAATAAATAGACAACTGGTCGACCTCATTAGAAATAAAAACCCGAAAGATTAGATAGACAAACAAACAAAAACATAAATGTGGAGAGAAGGGCAGTGCGCGCAGGAGCAAAGGTAAACAGCAGACAGACCTGAATCCTTATCTTTACAAGGTCGACCTCAGAACTTTGTTCAGTTTGTCTCGGTGACGGATAATGGAAGGAAGGGCAGGCAACTGGTCGACTTCATTTAAATAAACAAATAAAAAATAAGATAAACTCTCAGGAATAGATAAATAATAACAAAAAAATTGTAAAGTGGAGAAAGCGAGAGCGCGCGAATGCACTCAAGCAAACACAAACAGCACAGCACGATGCGTATTTTTTTTAAATTGACAAAATAAATCAAAAATAAATCAAAAATAACAATAAGTGGAAAAGGCGAGAGTGCGCGAGCACACAGGAGCAAAGACAAGCAGCGCAGCTTGATGCGTAGTAAAAAAAATAATAAATAGACAACTGGTCGACCTCATTAGAAATAAAAACCCAAAAGATTAGATAGACAAACAAACAAACACATAAATGTGGAGAGATGGGCAGTGCGCGCAGGAGCAAAGGTAAACAGCAGACAGACCTGAATCCTTATCTTTACAAGGTCGACCTCAGAACTTTGTTCAGTTCGTCTCGGTGACGGATAATGGAAGGAAGGGCAGGCAACTGGTCGACTTCATTTAAATAAACAAATAAAAAATAAGATAAACTCTCAGGAATAGATAAATAATAACAAAAAAATTGTAAAGTGGAGAAAGCGAGAGCGCGCGAATGCACTCAAGCAAACACAGACAGCACAGCACGATGCGTATTTTTTTTAAATTGACAAAATAAATCAAAAATAAATCAAAAATAAAAATAAGTGGAAAAGGCGAGAGTGCGCGAGCACACAGGAGCAAAGACAAGCAGCGCAGCTTGATGCGTAGTAAAAAAAATAATAAATAGACAACTGGTCGACCTCATTAGAAATAAAAACCCAAAAGATTAGAGAGACAAACAAACAAACACATAAATGTGGAGAGATGGGCAGTGGCGCAGGAGCAAAGGTAAACAGCAGACAGACCTGAATCCTTATCTTTACAAGGTCTACCTCAGAACTTTGTTCAGTTTGTCTCGGTGACGGATAATGGAAGGAAGGGCAGGCAACTGGTCGACTTCATTTAAATAAACAAATAAAAAATAAGATAAACTCTCAGGAATAGATAAATAATAACAAAAAAATTGTAAAGTGGAGAAAGCGAGAGCGCGCGAATGCACTCAAGCAAACACAAACAGCACAGCACGATGCGTATTTTTTTTTATATTGACAAAATAAATCAAAAATAAATCAAAAATAAAAATAAGTGGAAAAGGCAAGAGTGCGCGAGCACACAGGAGCAAAGACAAGCAGCGCAGCATGATGCGTAGTAAAAAAAATAATAAATAGACAACTGGTCGACCTCATTAGAAATAAAAACCCAAAAGATTAGATAGACAAACAAACAAACACATAAATTTGGAGAGAAGGGCAGTGCACGCAGGAGCAAAGGTAAACAGCAGACAGACCTGAATCCTTATCTTTACAAGGTCGACCTCAGAACTTTGTTCAGTTTGTCTCGGTGACGGATAATGGAAGGAAGGGCAGGCAACTGGTCGACTTCATTTAAATAAACAAATAAAAAATAAGATAAACTCTCAGGAATAGATAAATAATAACAAAAAAATTGTAAAGTGCAGAAAGCGAGAGCGCGCGAATGCACTCAAGCAAACACAAACAGCACAGCACGATGCGTATTTTTGTTTAAATTGACAAAATAAATCAAAAATAAATAAAAAATAACAATAAGTGGAAAAGGCGAGAGTGTGCGAGCACACAGGAGCAAAGACAAGCAGCGCAGCTTGATGCGTAGTAAAAAAAATAATAAATAGACAACTGGTCGACCTCATTAGAAATAAAAACCCAAAAGATTAGATAGACAAACAAACAAACACATAAATGTGGAGAGAAGGGCAGTGCGCGCAGGAGCAAAGGTAAACAGCAGACAGACCTGAATCCTTATCTTTACAAGGTCGACCTCAGAACTTTGTTCAGTTTGTCTCGGTGACGGATAATGGAAGGAAGGGCAGGCAACTGGTCGACTTCATTTAAATAAACAAATAAAAAATAAGATAAACTCTCAGGAATAGATAAATAATAACAAAAAAATTGTAAAGTGGAGAAAGCGAGAGCGCGCGAATGCACTCAAGCAAACACAAACAGCACAGCACGATGCGTATATTTTTTTAAATTGACAAAATAAATCAAAAATAAATCAAAAATAAAAATAAGTGGAAAAGGCGAGAGTGCGCGAGCACACAGGAGCAAAGACTAGCAGCGCAGCTTGATGCGTAGTAAAAAAAAAATAAATAGACAACTGGTCGACCTCATTAGAAATAAAAACCCAAAAGATTAGATAGACAAACAAACAAACACATAAATGTGGAGAGATGGGCAGTGCGCGCAGGGGCAAAGGTAAACAGCAGACAGACCTGAATCCTTATCTTTACAAGGTCGACCTCAGAACTTTGTTCAGTTTGTCTCGGTGACGGATAATGGAAGGAAGGGCAGGCAACTGGTCGACTTCATTTAAATAAACAAATAAAAAATAAGATAAACTCTCAGGAATAGATAAATAATAACAAAAAAATTGTAAAGTGGAGAAAGCGAGAGCGCGCGAATGCACTCAAGCAAACACAAACTGCACAGCACGATGCGTATTTTTTTATATTGACAAAATAAATCAAAAATAAATCAAAAATAACAATAAGTGGAAAAGGCGAGAGTGCGCGAGCACACAGGAGCAAAGACAAGCAGCGCAGCTTGATGCGTAGTAAAAAAAATAATAAATAGACAACTGGTCGACCTCATTAGAAATAAAAACCCAAAAGATTAGATAGACAAACAAACAAACACATAAATGTGGAGAGAAGGGCAGTGCGCGCAGGAGCAAAGGTAAACAGCAGACAGACCTGAAACCTTATCTTTACAAGGTCGACCTCAGAACTTTGTTCAGTTTGTCTCGGTGACGGTTAATGGAAGGAAGGGCAGGCAACTGGTCGACTTCATTTAAATAAACAAATAAAAAATAAGATAAACTCTCAGGAATAGATAAATAATAACAAAAAAAATTGTAAAGTGCAGAAAGCGAGAGCGCGCGAATGCACTCAAGCAAACACAAACAGCACAGCACGATGCGTATTTTTTTTAATTGACAAAATAAATCAAAAATAAATCAAAAATAAAAATAAGTGGAAAAGGCGAGAGTGCGCGAGCACACAGGAGCAAAGACAAGCAGCGCAGCTTGATGCGTAGTAAAAAAAATAATAATTAGACAACTGGTCCACCTCATTAGAAATAAAAACCCAAAAGATTAGATAGACAAACAAACAAACACATAAATGTGGAGAGAAGGGCAGTGCGCTCAGGAGCAAAGGTAAACAGCAGACAGACCTGAATCCTTATCTTTACAAGGTCGACCTCAGAACTTTGTTCAGTTTGTCTCGGTGACGGATAATGGAAGGAAGGGCAGGCAACTGGTCGACTTCATTTAAATAAACAAATAAAAAATAAGATAAACTCTCAGGAATAGATAAATAATAACCAAAAAATTGTAAAGTGGAGAAAGCGAGAGCGCGCGAATGCACTCAAGCAAACACAACAGCACAGCACGATGCGTATTTTTTTTAAATTGACAAAATAAATCAAAAATAAATCAAAAATAAAAATAAGTGGAAAAGGCGAGAGTGCGCGAGCACACAGGAGGAAAGACAAGCAGCGCAGCTTGATGCGTAGTAAAAAAAAAATAAATAGACAACTGGTCGACCTCATTAGAAATAAAAACCCAAAAGATTAGATAGACAAACAAACAAACACATAAATGTGGAGAGATGGGCAGTGTGCGCAGGAGCAAAGGTAAACAGCAGACAGACCTGAATCCTTATCTTTACAAGGTCGACCTCAGAACTTCGTTCAGTTTGTCTCGGTGACGGATAATGGAAGGAAGGGCAGGCAACTGGTCGACTTCATTTAAATAAACAAATAAAAAATAAGATAAACTCTCAGGAATAGATAAATAATAACAAAAAATTGTAAACTGGAGAAAGCGAGAGCGCGCGAATGCACTCAACCAAACACAAACAGCACAGCACGATGAGTATTTTTTTATATTGACAAAATAAATCAAAAATAAATCAAAAATAACAATAAGTGGAAAAGGCGAGAGTGCGCGAGCACACAGGAGCAAAGACAAGCAGCGCAGCTTGATGCGTAGTAAAAAAAATAATAAATAGACAACTGGTCGACCTCATTAGAAATAAAAACCCAAATGATTAGATAGACAAACAAACAAACACATAAATTTGGAGAGAAGGGCAGTGCGCGCAGGAGCAAATGTAAACAGCAGACAGACCTGAATACTTATCTTTACAAGGTCGACCTCAGAACTTCGTTCAGTTTTTCTCGGTGACGGATAATGGAAGGAAGGGCAGGCAACTGGTCGACTTCATTTAAATAAACAAATAAAAAATAAGATAAACTCTCAGGAATAGATAAATAATAACAAAAAATTGTAAACTGGAGAGAGCGAGAGCGTGCGAATGCACTAAACCAAACACAAACAGCACAGCACGATGCGTATTTTTTTTATATTGACAAAATAAATCAAAAATAAATCAAAAATAACAATAAGTGGAAAAGGCGAGAGTACGCGAGCATACAGGAGCAAAGACAAGCAGCGCAGCTTGATGCGTAGTAAAAAAAATAATAAATAGACAACTGGTCGACCTCATTAGAAATAAAAACCCAAAAGATTAGATAGACAAACAAACAAACACATAAATGTGGAGAGAAGGGCAGTGCGCGCAGGAGCAAAGGTAAACAGCAGACAGACCTGAATCCTTATCTTTACAAGGTCGACCTCAGAACTTTGTTCAGTTTGTCTCGGTGACGGATAATGGAAGGAAGGGCAGGCAACTGGTCGACTTCAATTAAATAAACAAATAAAAATAAGATAAACTCTCAGGAATAGATAAATAATAACAAAAAAATTGTAAAGTGGAGAAAGCGAGAGCGCGCGAATGCACTCAAGCAAACACAAACAGCACAGCACGATGCGTATTTTTTTTTAAATTGACAAAATAAATCAAAAATAAATCAAAAATAAAAATAAGTGGAAAAGGCGAGAGTGCGCGAGCACACAGGAGCAAAGACAAGCAGCGCAGCTTGATGCGTAGTAAAAAAAATAATAAATAGACAACTGGTCGACCTCATTAGAAATAAAAACCCAAAAGATTAGGTAGACAAACAAACAAACACATAAATGTGCAGAGATGGGCAGTGCGCGCAGGAGCAAATGTAAACAGCAGACAGACCTGAATACTTATCTTTACAAGGTCGACCTCAGAACTTTGTTCAGTTTTTCTCGGTGACGGATAATGGAAGGAAGGGCAGGCAACTGGTCGACTTCATTTAAATAAACAAATAAAAAATAAGATAAACTCTCAGGAATAGATAAATAATAACAAAAAATTGTAAACTGGAGAAAGCGAGAGCGCGCGAATGCACTCAACCAAACACAAACAGCACAGCACGATGCGTATTTTTTTCATATTGACAAAATAAATCAAAAATAAATAAAAAATAATAATAAGTGGAAAAGGCGAGAGTGCGCGAGCACACAGGAGCAAAGACAAGCAGCTCAGCTTGATGCGTAGTAAAAAAAATAATAAATAGACAACTGGTCGACCTCATTAGAAATAAAAACCCAAAAGATTAGATAGACAAACAAACAAACACATAAATGTGGAGAGAAGGGCAGTGCGCACAGGAGCAAAGGTAAACAGCAGACAGACCTGAATCCTTATCTTTACAAGGTCGACCTCAGAACTTTGTTCAGTTTGTCTCGGTGACGGATAATGGAAGGAAGGGCAGGCAACTGGTCGACTTCATTTAAATAAACAAATAAAAAATAAGATAAACTCTCAGGAATAGATAAATAATAACAAAAAAATTGTAAAGTGGAGAAAGCGAGAGCGCGCGAATGCACTCAAGCAAACACAAACAGCACAGCACGATGCGTATATTTTTTTAAATTGACAAAATAAATCAAAAATAAATCAAAAATAAAAATAAGTGGAAAAGGCGAGAGTGCGCGAGCACACAGGAGCAAAGACTAGCAGCGCAGCTTGATGCGTAGTAAAAAAAAAATAAATAGACAACTGGTCGACCTCATTAGAAATAAAAACCCAAAAGATTAGATAGACAAACAAACAAACACATAAATGTGGAGAGATGGGCAGTGCGCGCAGGGGCAAAGGTAAACAGCAGACAGACCTGAATCCTTATCTTTACAAGGTCGACCTCAGAACTTTGTTCAGTTTGTCTCGGTGACGGATAATGGAAGGAAGGGCAGGCAACTGGTCGACTTCATTTAAATAAACAAATAAAAAATAAGATAAACTCTCAGGAATAGATAAATAATAACAAAAAAATTGTAAAGTGGAGAAAGCGAGAGCGCGCGAATGCACTCAAGCAAACACAAACTGCACAGCACGATGCGTATTTTTTTATATTGACAAAATAAATCAAAAATAAATCAAAAATAACAATAAGTGGAAAAGGCGAGAGTGCGCGAGCACACAGGAGCAAAGACAAGCAGCGCAGCTTGATGCGTAGTAAAAAAAATAATAAATAGACAACTGGTCGACCTCATTAGAAATAAAAACCCAAAAGATTAGATAGACAAACAAACAAACACATAAATGTGGAGAGAAGGGCAGTGCGCGCAGGAGCAAAGGTAAACAGCAGACAGACCTGAAACCTTATCTTTACAAGGTCGACCTCAGAACTTTGTTCAGTTTGTCTCGGTGACGGTTAATGGAAGGAAGGGCAGGCAACTGGTCGACTTCATTTAAATAAACAAATAAAAAATAAGATAAACTCTCAGGAATAGATAAATAATAACAAAAAAAATTGTAAAGTGCAGAAAGCGAGAGCGCGCGAATGCACTCAAGCAAACACAAACAGCACAGCACGATGCGTATTTTTTTTAATTGACAAAATAAATCAAAAATAAATCAAAAATAAAAATAAGTGGAAAAGGCGAGAGTGCGCGAGCACACAGGAGCAAAGACAAGCAGCGCAGCTTGATGCGTAGTAAAAAAAATAATAATTAGACAACTGGTCCACCTCATTAGAAATAAAAACCCAAAAGATTAGATAGACAAACAAACAAACACATAAATGTGGAGAGAAGGGCAGTGCGCTCAGGAGCAAAGGTAAACAGCAGACAGACCTGAATCCTTATCTTTACAAGGTCGACCTCAGAACTTTGTTCAGTTTGTCTCGGTGACGGATAATGGAAGGAAGGGCAGGCAACTGGTCGACTTCATTTAAATAAACAAATAAAAAATAAGATAAACTCTCAGGAATAGATAAATAATAACCAAAAAATTGTAAAGTGGAGAAAGCGAGAGCGCGCGAATGCACTCAAGCAAACACAACAGCACAGCACGATGCGTATTTTTTTTAAATTGACAAAATAAATCAAAAATAAATCAAAAATAAAAATAAGTGGAAAAGGCGAGAGTGCGCGAGCACACAGGAGGAAAGACAAGCAGCGCAGCTTGATGCGTAGTAAAAAAAAAATAAATAGACAACTGGTCGACCTCATTAGAAATAAAAACCCAAAAGATTAGATAGACAAACAAACAAACACATAAATGTGGAGAGATGGGCAGTGTGCGCAGGAGCAAAGGTAAACAGCAGACAGACCTGAATCCTTATCTTTACAAGGTCGACCTCAGAACTTCGTTCAGTTTGTCTCGGTGACGGATAATGGAAGGAAGGGCAGGCAACTGGTCGACTTCATTTAAATAAACAAATAAAAAATAAGATAAACTCTCAGGAATAGATAAATAATAACAAAAAATTGTAAACTGGAGAAAGCGAGAGCGCGCGAATGCACTCAACCAAAACAAACAGCACAGCACGATGAGTATTTTTTTATATTGACAAAATAAATCAAAAATAAATCAAAAATAACAATAAGTGGAAAAGGCGAGAGTGCGCGAGCACACAGGAGCAAAGACAAGCAGCGCAGCTTGATGCGTAGTAAAAAAAATAATAAATAGACAACTGGTCGACCTCATTAGAAATAAAAACCCAAATGATTAGATAGACAAACAAACAAACACATAAATTTGGAGAGAAGGGCAGTGCGCGCAGGAGCAAATGTAAACAGCAGACAGACCTGAATACTTATCTTTACAAGGTCGACCTCAGAACTTCGTTCAGTTTTTCTCGGTGACGGATAATGGAAGGAAGGGCAGGCAACTGGTCGACTTCATTTAAATAAACAAATAAAAAATAAGATAAACTCTCAGGAATAGATAAATAATAACAAAAAATTGTAAACTGGAGAGAGCGAGAGCGTGCGAATGCACTAAACCAAACACAAACAGCACAGCACGATGCGTATTTTTTTTATATTGACAAAATAAATCAAAAATAAATCAAAAATAACAATAAGTGGAAAAGGCGAGAGTACGCGAGCATACAGGAGCAAAGACAAGCAGCGCAGCTTGATGCGTAGTAAAAAAAATAATAAATAGACAACTGGTCGACCTCATTAGAAATAAAAACCCAAAAGATTAGATAGACAAACAAACAAACACATAAATGTGGAGAGAAGGGCAGTGCGCGCAGGAGCAAAGGTAAACAGCAGACAGACCTGAATCCTTATCTTTACAAGGTCGACCTCAGAACTTTGTTCAGTTTGTCTCGGTGACGGATAATGGAAGGAAGGGCAGGCAACTGGTCGACTTCAATTAAATAAACAAATAAAAATAAGATAAACTCTCAGGAATAGATAAATAATAACAAAAAAATTGTAAAGTGGAGAAAGCGAGAGCGCGCGAATGCACTCAAGCAAACACAAACAGCACAGCACGATGCGTATTTTTTTTTAAATTGACAAAATAAATCAAAAATAAATCAAAAATAAAAATAAGTGGAAAAGGCGAGAGTGCGCGAGCACACAGGAGCAAAGACAAGCAGCGCAGCTTGATGCGTAGTAAAAAAAATAATAAATAGACAACTGGTCGACCTCATTAGAAATAAAAACCCAAAAGATTAGGTAGACAAACAAACAAACACATAAATGTGCAGAGATGGGCAGTGCGCGCAGGAGCAAATGTAAACAGCAGACAGACCTGAATACTTATCTTTACAAGGTCGACCTCAGAACTTTGTTCAGTTTTTC
This sequence comes from Perognathus longimembris pacificus, assembly GCF_023159225.1. Taxonomy (NCBI): domain Eukaryota; kingdom Metazoa; phylum Chordata; class Mammalia; order Rodentia; family Heteromyidae; genus Perognathus; species Perognathus longimembris. Next base: position 19,914 of record NW_025956129.1, on the reverse strand, counting down.
TCGGTGACGGATAATGGAAGGAAGGGCAGGCAACTGGTCGACTTCATTTAAATAAACAAATAAAAAATAAGATAAACTCTCAGGAATAGATAAATAATAACAAAAAATTGTAAACTGGAGAAAGCGAGAGCGCGCGAATGCACTCAACCAAACACAAACAGCACAGCACGATGCGTATTTTTTTCATATTGACAAAATAAATCAAAAATAAATAAAAAATAATAATAAGTGGAAAAGGCGAGAGTGCGCGAGCACACAGGAGCAAAGACAAGCAGCTCAGCTTGATGCGTAGTAAAAAAAATAATAAATAGACAACTGGTCGACCTCATTAGAAATAAAAACCCAAAAGATTAGATAGACAAACAAACAAACACATAAATGTGGAGAGAAGGGCAGTGCGCACAGGAGCAAAGGTAAACAGCAGACAGACCTGAATCCTTATCTTTACAAGGTCGACCTCAGAACTTTGTTCAGTTTGTCTCGGTGACGGATAATGGAAGGAAGGGCAGGCAACTGGTCGACTTCATTTAAATAAACAAATAAAAAATAAGATAAACTCTCAGGAATAGATAAATAATAACAAAAAAATTGTAAAGTGGAGAAAGCGAGAGCGCGCGAATGCACTCAAGCAAACACAAACAGCACAGCACGATGCGTATTTTTTTTTAAATTGACAAAATAAATCAAAAATAAATCAAAAATAAAAATAAGTGGAAAAGGCGAGAGTGCGCGAGCACACAGGAGCAAAAACAAGCAGCGCAGCTTGATGCGTAGTAAAAAAAATAAAAATAGACAACTGGTCGACCTCATTAGAAATAAAAACCCAAAAGATTAGAGAGACAAACAAACAAACACATAAATGTGGAGAGATGGGCAGTGGGCGCAGGAGCAAAGGTAAACAGCAGACAGACCTGAATCCTTATCTTTACAAGGTCTACCTCAGAACTTTGTTCAGTTTGTCTCGGTGACGGATAATGGAAGGAAGGGCAGGCAACTGGTCGACTTCATTTAAATAAACAAATAAAAAATAAGATAAACTCTCAGGAATAGATAAATAATAACAAAAAAATTGTAAAGTGGAGAAAGCGAGAGCGCGCGAATGCACTCAAGCAAACACAAACAGCACAGCACGATGCGTATTTTTTTTATATTGACAAAATAAATCAAAAATAAATCAAAAATAAAAATAAGTGGAAAAGGCGAGAGTGCGCGAGCACACAGGAGCAAAGACAAGCAGCGCAGCTTGATGCGTAGTAAAAAAAATAATAAATAGACAACTGGTCGACCTCATTAGAAATAAAAACCCAAAAGATTAGATAGACAAACAAACAAACACATAAATGTGGAGAGAAGGGCAGTGCGCACAGGAGCAAAGGTAAACAGCAGACAGACCTGAATCCTTATCTTTACAAGGTCGACCTCAGAACTTTGTTCAGTTTTTCTCGGTGACGGATAATGGAAGGAAGGGCAGGCAACTGGTCGACTTCATTTAAATAAACAAATAAAAAATAAGATAAACTCTCAGGAATAGATAAATAATAACAAAAAATTGTAAACTGGAGAAAGCGAGAGCGCGCGAATGCACTCAACCAAACACAAACAGCACAGCACGATGCGTATTTTTTTCATATTGACAAAATAAATCAAAAATAAATAAAAAATAATAATAAGTGGAAAAGGCGAGAGTGCGCGAGCACACAGGAGCAAAGACAAGCAGCTCAGCTTGATGCGTAGTAAAAAAAATAATAAATAGACAACTGGTCGACCTCATTAGAAATAAAAACCCAAAAGATTAGATAGACAAACAAACAAACACATAAATGTGGAGAGAAGGGCAGTGCGCACAGGAGCAAAGGTAAACAGCAGACAGACCTGAATCCTTATCTTTACAAGGTCGACCTCAGAACTTTGTTCAGTTTGTCTCGGTGACGGATAATGGAAGGAAGGGGAGGCAACTGGTCGACTTCATTTAAATAAACAAATAAAAAATAAGATAAACTCTCAGGAATAGATAAATAATAACAAAAAAATTGTAAAGTGGAGAAAGCGAGAGCGCGCGAATGCACTCAAGCAAACACAAACAGCACAGCACGATGCGTATTTTTTTTAAATTGACAAAATAAATCAAAAATAAATCAAAAATAAAAATAAGTGGAAAAGGCGAGAGTGCGCGAGCACACAGGAGCAAAAACAAGCAGCGCAGCTTGATGCGTAGTAAAAAAAATAAAAAATAGACAACTGGTCGACCTCATTAGAAATAAAAACCCAAAAGATTAGAGAGACAAACAAACAAACACATAAATGTGGAGAGATGGGCAGTGGGCGCAGGAGCAAAGGTAAACAGCAGACAGACCTGAATCCTTATCTTTACAAGGTCTACCTCAGAACTTTGTTCAGTTTGTCTCGGTGACGGATAATGGAAGGAAGGGCAGGCAACTGGTCGACTTCATTTAAATAAACAAATAAAAAATAAGATAAACTCTCAGGAATAGATAAATAATAACAAAAAAATTGTAAAGTGGAGAAAGCGAGAGCGCGCGAATGCACTCAAGCAAACACAAACAGCACAGCACGATGCGTATTTTTTTTATATTGACAAAATAAATCAAAAATAAATCAAAAATAAAAATAAGTGGAAAAGGCGAGAGTGCGCGAGCACACAGGAGCAAAGACAAGCAGCGCAGCTTGATGCGTAGTAAAAAAAATAATAAATAGACAACTGGTCGACCTCATTAGAAATAAAAACCCAAAAGATTAGATAGACAAACAAACAAACACATAAATGTGGAGAGAAGGGCAGTGCGCACAGGAGCAAAGGTAAACAGCAGACAGACCTGAATCCTTATCTTTACAAGGTCGACCTCAGTACTTTGTTCAGTTTGTCTCGGTGACGGATAATGGGAGGAAGGGCAGGCAACTGGTCGACTTCATTTAAATAAACAAAAAATAAGATAAACTCTCAGGAATAGATAAATAATAACAAAAAAATTGTAAAGTGGAGAAAGCGAGAGCGCGCGAATGCACTCAAGCAAACACAAACAGCACAGCACGATGCGTATTTTTTTTTAAAATTGACAAAAATAAATCAAAAATAAATCAAAAATAAAAATAAGTGGAAAAGGCGAGAGTGCGCGAGCCCACAGGAGCAAAGACAAGCAGCGCAGCTTGATGCGTAGTAAAAAAAATAATAAATAGACAACTGGTCGACCTCATTAGAAATAAAAACCCAAAAGATTAGATAGACAAACAAACAAACACATAAATGTGGAGAGAAGGGCAGTGCGCGCAGGAGCAAAGGTAAACAGCAGACAGACCTGAATCCTTATCTTTACAAGGTCGACCTCAGAACTTTGTTCAGTTTGTCTCGGTGACGGATAATGGAAGGAAGGGCAGGCAACTGGTCGACTTCATTTAAATAAACAAATAAAAAATAAGATAAACTCTCAGGAATAGATAAATAATAACAAAATAATTGTAAAGTGGAGAAAGCGAGAGCGCGCGAATGCACTCAAGCAAACACAAACAGCACAGCACGATGCGTATTTTTTTTAAATTGACAAAATAAATCAAAAATAAATCAAAAATAAAAATAAGTGGAAAAGGCGAGAGTGCGCGAGCACACAGGAGCAAAGACAAGCAGCGCAGCTTGATGCGTAGTAAAAAAAATAATAAATAGACAACTGGTCGACCTCATTAGAAATAAAAACCAAAAGATTAGATAGACAAACAAACAAACACATAAATGTGGAGAGAAGGGCAGTGCGCGCAGGAGCAAAGGTAAACAGCAGACAGACCTGAATCCTTATCTTTACAAGGTCGACCTCAGTACTTTGTTCAGTTTGTCTCGGTGACGGATAATGGAAGGAAGGGCAGGCAACTGGTCGACTTCATTTAAATAAACAAATAAAAAATAAGATAAACTCTCAGGAATAGATAAATAATAACAAAAAATTGTAAAGTGGAGAAAGCGAGAGCGCGCGAATGCACTCAAGCAAACACAAACAGCACAGCACGATGCGTATTTTTTTCAAAAATTGATAAAATAAATCAAAAATAAATCAAAAATAAAAATAAGTGGAAAAGGCGAGAGTGCGCGAGCACACAGGAGCAAAGACAAGCAGCGAAGCTTGATGCGTAGTAAAAAAAATAATAAATAGACAACTGGTCGACCTCATTAGAAATAAAAACCCAAAAGATTAGATAGACAAACAAACAAACACATAAATTTGGAGAGAAGGGCAGTGCGCGCAGGAGCAAATGTAAACAGCAGACAGACCTGAATACTTATCTTTACAAGGTCGACCTCAGAACTTCGTTCAGTTTTTCTCGGTGACGGATAATGGAAGGAAGGGCAGGCAACTGGTCGACTTCATTTAAATAAACAAATAAAAAATAAGATAAACTCTCAGGAATAGATAAATAATAACAAAAAATTGTAAACTGGAGAAAGCGAGAGCGCGCGAATGCACTCAACCAAACACAAACAGCACAGCACGATGAGTATTTTTTTTATATTGACAAAATAAATCAAAAATAAATCAAAAATAACAATAAGTGGAAAAGGCGAGAGTGCGCGAGCACACAGGAGCAAAGACAAGCAGCGCAGCTTGATGCGTAGTAAAAAAAATAATAAATAGACAACTGGTCGACCTCATTAGAAATAAAAACCCAAAAGATTAGATAGACAAACAAACAAACACATAAATGTGGAGAGAAGGGCAGTGCGCGCAGGAGCAAAGGTAAACAGCAGACAGACCTGAATCCTTATCTTTACAAGGTCGACCTCAGAACTTTGTTCAGTTTGTCTCGGTGACGGATAATGGAAGGAAGGGCAGGCAACTGGTCGACTTCATTTAAATAAACAAATAAAAAATAAGATAAACTCTCAGGAATAGATAAATAATAACAAAAAAATTGTAAAGTGGAGAAAGCGAGAGCGCGCGAATGCACTCAAGCAAACACAAACAGCACAGCACGATGCGTATTTTTTTTTAAATTGACAAAATAAATCAAAAATAAAAATAAGTGGAAAAGGCGAGAGTGCACGAGCACACAGGAGCAAAGACAAGCAGCGCAGGTTGATGCGTAGTAAAAAAAATAATAAATAGACAACTGGTCGACCTCATTAGAAATAAAAACCCAAAAGATTAGGTAGACAAACAAACAAACACATTAATGTGGAGAGAAGGGCAGTGCGCGCAGGAGCAAAGGTAAACAGCAGACAGACCTGAATCCTTATCTTTACAAGGTCGACCTCAGAACTTTGTTCAGTTTGTCTCGGTGACGGATAATGGAATGAAGGGAGGAAACTGGTCGACTTCATTTAAATAAATAAATAAAAAATAAGATAAACTCTCAGGAATAGATAAATAATAACAAAAAAATTGTAAAGTGCACAAAGCGAGAGCGCGCGAATGCACTCAAGCAAACACAAACAGCACAGCACGATGCGTATTTTTTTTATATTGACAAAATAAATCAAAAATAAATCAAAAATAAAAATAAGTGGAAAAGGCGAGAGTGCGCGAGCACACAGGAGCAAAGACAAGCAGCGCAGCTTGATGCGTAGTAAAAAAAAAATAATAAATAGACAACTGGTCGACCTCATTAGAAATAAAAACCCAAAAGATTAGATAGACAAACAAACAAACACATAAATGTGGAGAGAAGGGCAGTGCGCGCAGGAGCAAAGGTAAACAGCAGACAGACCTGAAGCCTTATCTTTACAAGGTCGACCTCAGAACTTTGTTCAGTTTGTCTCGGTGACGGATAATGGAAGGAAGGGCAGGCAACTGGTCGACTTCATTTAAATAAACAAATAAAAAATAAGATAAACTCTCAGGAATAGATAAATAATAACAAAAAAATTGTAAAGTGGAGAAAGCGAGAGCGCGCGAATGCACTCAAGCAAACACAAACAGCACAGCACGATGCGTATTTTTTTTAAAAATTGATAAAATAAATCAAAAATAAATCAAAAATAAAAATAAGTGGAAAAGGCGAGAGTGCGCGAGCACACAGGAGCAAAGACAAGCAGCGCAGCTTGATGCGTAGTAAAAAAAATAATAAATAGACAACTGGTCGACCTCATTAGAAATAAAAACCCAAAAGATTAGATAGACAAATAAACAAACACATAAATGTGGAGAGAAGGGCAGTGCGCGCAGGAGCAAAGGTAAACAGCAGACAGACTTGAATCCTTATCTTTACAAGGTCGACCTCAGAACTTTGTTCAGTTTGTCTCGGTGACGGATAATGGAAGGAAGGGCAGGCAACTGGTCGACTTCATTTAAATAAACAAAAAAAAATAAGATAAACTCTCAGGAATAGATAAATAATAACAAAAAAATTGTAAAGTGGAGAAAGCGAGAGCGCGCGAATGCACTCAAGCAAACACAAACAGCACAGCAAGATGCGTATTTTTTTTAAATTGACAAAATAAATCAAAAATAAATCAAAAATAAAAATAAGTGGAAAAGGCGAGAGTGCGCGAGCACACAGGAGCAAAGACAAGCAGCGCAGCTTGATGCGTAGTAAAAAAAATAATAAATAGACAAATGGTCGACCTCATTAGAAATAAAAACCCAAAAGATTAGATAGACAAACAAACACATAAATGTGGAGAGAAGGGCAGTGCGCGCAGGAGCAAAGGTAAACAGCAGACAGACCTGAATCCTTATCTTTACAAGGTCGACCTCAGAACTTTGTTCAGTTTGTCTCGGTGACGGATAATGGAAGGAAGGGCAGGCAACTGGTCGACTTCATTTAAATAAACAAATAAAAAATAAGATAAACTCTCAGGAATAGATAAATAATAACAAAAAAATTGTCAAGTGGAGAAAGCGAGAGCGCGCGAATGCACTCAAGCAAACACAAACAGCACAGCACGATGCGTATTTTTTTTAAAAATTGATAAAATAAATCAAAAATAAATCAAAAATAAAAATAAGTGGAAAAGGCGAGAGTGCGCGAGCACACAGGAGCAAAGACAAGCAGCGCAGCTTGATGCGTAGTAAAAAAAATAATAAATAGACAACTGGTCGACCTCATTAGAAATAAAAAACCAAAAGATTAGATAGACAAACAAACAAACACATAAATGTGGAGAGAAGGGCAGTGCGCGCAGGAGCAAAGGTAAACAGCAGACAGACCTGAATCCTTATCTTTACAAGGTCGACCTCAGTACTTTGTTCAGTTTGTCTCGGTGACGGATAATGGGAGGAAGGGCAGGCAACTGGTCGACTTCATTTAAATAAACAAAAAATAAGATAAACTCTCAGGAATAGATAAATAATAACAAAAAAATTGTAAAGTGGAGAAAGCGAGAGCGCGCGAATGCACTCAAGCAAACACAAACAGCACAGCACGATGCGTATTTTTTTTTAAAATTGACAAAAATAAATCAAAAATAAATCAAAAATAAAAATAAGTGGAAAAGGCGAGAGTGCGCGAGCCCACAGGAGCAAAGACAAGCAGCGCAGCTTGATGCGTAGTAAAAAAAATAATAAATAGACAACTGGTCGACCTCATTAGAAATAAAAACCCAAAAGATTAGATAGACAAACAAACAAACACATAAATGTGGAGAGAAGGGCAGTGCGCGCAGGAGCAAAGGTAAACAGCAGACAGACCTGAATCCTTATCTTTACAAGGTCGACCTCAGAACTTTGTTCAGTTTGTCTCGGTGACGGATAATGGAAGGAAGGGCAGGCAACTGGTCGACTTCATTTAAATAAACAAATAAAAAATAAGATAAACTCTCAGGAATAGATAAATAATAACAAAATAATTGTAAAGTGGAGAAAGCGAGAGCGCGCGAATGCACTCAAGCAAACACAAACAGCACAGCACGATGCGTATTTTTTTTAAATTGACAAAATAAATCAAAAATAAATCAAAAATAAAAATAAGTGGAAAAGGCGAGAGTGCGCGAGCACACAGGAGCAAAGACAAGCAGCGCAGCTTGATGCGTAGTAAAAAAAATAATAAATAGACAACTGGTCGACCTCATTAGAAATAAAAACCAAAAGATTAGATAGACAAACAAACAAACACATAAATGTGGAGAGAAGGGCAGTGCGCGCAGGAGCAAAGGTAAACAGCAGACAGACCTGAATCCTTATCTTTACAAGGTCGACCTCAGTACTTTGTTCAGTTTGTCTCGGTGACGGATAATGGAAGGAAGGGCAGGCAACTGGTCGACTTCATTTAAATAAACAAATAAAAAATAAGATAAACTCTCAGGAATAGATAAATAATAACAAAAAAATTGTAAAGTGGAGAAAGCGAGAGCGCGCGAATGCACTCAAGCAAACACAAACAGCACAGCACGATGCGTATTTTTTTCAAAAATTGATAAAATAAATCAAAAATAAATCAAAAATAAAAATAAGTGGAAAAGGCGAGAGTGCGCGAGCACACTGGAGCAAAGACAAGCAGCGCAGCTTGATGCGTAGTAAAAAAAATAATAAATAGACAACTGGTCGACCTCATTAGAAATAAAAAACCAAAAGATTAGATAGACAAACAAACAAACACATAAATGTGGAGAGAAGGGCATTGCGCGCAGGAGCAAAGGTAAACAGCAGACAGACCTGAATCCTTATCTTTACAAGGTCGACCTCAGTACTTTGTTCAGTTTGTCTCGGTGACGGATAATGGGAGGAAGGGCAGGCAACTGGTCGACTTCATTTAAATAAACAAAAAATAAGATAAACTCTCAGGAATAGATAAATAATAACAAAAAAATTGTAAAGTGGAGAAAGCGAGAGCGCGCGAATGCACTCAAGCAAACACAAACAGCACAGCACGATGCGTATTTTTTTTTAAAATTGACAAAAATAAATCAAAAATAAATCAAAAATAAAAATAAGTGGAAAAGTCGAGCGTGCGCGAGCCCACAGGAGCAAAGACAAGCAGCGCAGCTTGATGCGTAGTAAAAAAAATAATAAATAGACAACTGGTCGACCTCATTAGAAATAAAAACCCAAAAGATTAGGTAGACAAACAAACAAACACATAAATGTGCAGAGATGGGCAGTGCGCGCAGGAGCAAATGTAAACAGCAGACAGACCTGAATACTTATCTTTACAAGGTCGACCTCAGAACTTTGTTCAGTTTTTCTCGGTGACGGATAATGGAAGGAAGGGCAGGCAACTGGTCGACTTCATTTAAATAAACAAATAAAAAATAAGATAAACTCTCAGGAATAGATAAATAATAACAAAAAATTGTAAACTGGAGAAAGCGAGAGCGCGCGAATGCACTCAAGCAAACACAAACAGCACAGCACGATGCGTATTATTTTTATATTGACAAAATAAATCAAAAATAAATCCAAAATAACAATAAGTGGAAAAGGCGAGAGTGCGCGAGCACACAGGAGCAAAGACAAGCAGCTCAGCTTGATGCGTAGTAAAAAAAATAATAAATAGACAACTGGTCGACCTCATTAGAAATAAAAACCCAAAAGATTAGATAGACAAACAAACAAACACATAAATGTGGAGAGAAGGGCAGTGCGCACAGGAGCAAAGGTAAACAGCAGACAGACCTGAATCCTTATCTTTACAAGGTCTACCTCAGAACTTTGTTCAGTATGTCTCGGTGACGGATAATGGAAGGAAGGGCAGGCAACTGGTCGACTTCATTTAAATAAACAAATAAAAAATAAGATAAACTCTCAGGAATAGATAAATAATAACAAAAAAATTGTAAAGTGGAGAAAGCGAGAGCGCGCGAATGCACTCAAGCAAACACAAACAGCACAGCACGATGCGTATTTTTTTTATATTGACAAAATAAATCAAAAATAAATCAAAAATAAAAATAAGTGGAAAAGGCGAGAGTGCGCGAGCACACAGGAGCAAAGACAAGCAGCGAAGCTTGATGCGTAGTAAAAAAAATAATAAATAGACAACAGGTCGACCTCATTAGAAATAAAAACCCAAAAGATTAGATAGACAAACAAACAAACACATAAATTTGGAGAGAAGGGCAGTGCGCGCAGGAGCAAATGTAAACAGCAGACAGACCTGAATACTTATCTTTACAAGGTCGACCTCAGAACTTCGTTCAGTTTTTCTCGGTGACGGATAATGGAAGGAAGGGCAGGCAACTGGTCGACTTCATTTAAATAAACAAATAAAAAATAAGATAAACTCTCAGGAATAGATAAATAATAACAAAAAATTGTAAACTGGAGAAAGCGAGAGCGCGCGAATGCACTCAACCAAACACAAACAGCACAGCACGATGAGTATTTTTTTTATATTGACAAAATAAATCAAAAATAAATCAAAAATAAAAATAAGTGGAAAAGGCGAGAGTGCGCGAGCACACAGGAGCAAAGACAAGCAGCGCAGCTTGATGCGTAGTAAAAAAAATAATAAATAGACAACTGGTCGACCTCATTAGAAATAAAAACCCAAAAGATTAGATAGACAAACAAACATACACATAAATTTGGAGAGAAGGGCAGTGCGCGCAGGAGCAAATGTAAACAGCAGACAGACCTGAATACTTATCTTTACAAGGTCGACCTCAGAACTTCGTTCAGTTTTTCTCGGTGACGGATAATGGAAGGAAGGGCAGGCAACTGGTCGACTTCATTTAAATAAACAAATAAAAAATAAGATAAACTCTCAGGAATAGATAAATAATAACAAAAAATTGTAAACTGGAGAAAGCGAGAGCGCGCGAATGCACTCAACCAAACACAAACAGCACAGCACGATGCGTATTTTTTTTATATTGACAAAATAAATCAAAAATAAATCAAAAATAACAATAAGTGGAAAAGGCGAGAGTGCGCGAGCACACAGGAGCAAAGACAAGCAGCGCAGCTTGATGCGTAGTAAAAAAAATAATAAATAGACAACTGGTCGACCTCATTAGAAATAAAAACCCAAAAGATTAGATAGACAAACAAACAAACACATAAATGTGGAGAGAAGGGCAGTGCGCGCAGGAGCAAAGGTAAACAGCAGACAGACCTGAATCCTTATCTTTACAAGGTCGACCTCAGAACTTTGTTCAGTTTGTCTCGGTGACGGATAATGGAAGGAAGGGCAGGCAACTGGTCGACTTCATTTAAATAAACAAATAAAAAATAAGATAAACTCTCAGGAATAGATAAATAATAACAAAAAAATTGTAAAGTGGAGAAAGCGAGAGCGCGCGAATGCACTCAAGCAAACACAAACAGCACAGCACGATGCGTATTTTTTTTTAAATTGACAAAATAAATCAAAAATAAAAATAAGTGGAAAAGGCGAGAATGCGCGAGCACACAGGAGCAAAGACAAGCAGCGCAGCTTGATGCGTAGTAAAAAAAATAATAAATAGACAACTGGTCGACCTCATTAGAAATAAAAACCCAAAAGATTAGATAGACAAACAAAAAACACATAAATGTGGAGAGAACGGCAGTGCTCGCAGGAGCAAAGGTAAACAGCAGACAGACCTGAATCCTTATCTTTACAAGGTCGACCTCAGAGATTTGTTCAGTTTGTCTCGGTGACGGATAATGGAAGGAAGGGCAGGCAACTGGTCGACTTCATTTAAATAAACAAATAAAAAATAAGATAAACTCTCAGGAATAGATAAATAATAACAAAAAAATTGTAAAGTGGAGAAAGCGAGAGCGCGCAAATGCACTCAAGCAAACACAAACAGCACAGCACGATGCGAATTTTTTTTTAAATTGACAAAATAAATCAAAAATAAATCAAAAATAAAAATAAGTGGAAAAGGCGAGAGTGCACGAGCACACAGGAGCAAAGACAAGCAGCGCAGGTTGATGCGTAGTAAAAAAAATAATAAATAGACAACTGGTCGACCTCATTAGAAATAAAAACCCAAAAGATTAGGTAGACAAACAAACAAACACATTAATGTGGAGAGAAGGGCAGTGCGCGCAGGAGCAAAGGTAAACAGCAGACAGACCTGAATCCTTATCTTTACAAGGTCGACCTCAGAACTTTGTTCAGTTTGTCTCGGTGACGGATAATGGAATGAAGGGAGGAAACTGGTCGACTTCATTTAAATAAACAAATAAAAAATAAGATAAACTCTCAGGAATAGATAAATAATAACAAAAAAATTGTAAAGTGCACAAAGCGAGAGCGCGCGAATGCACTCAAGCAAACACAAACAGCACAGCACGATGCGTATTTTTTTTATATGGACAAAATAAAACAAAAATAAATCAAAAATAAAAATAAGTGGAAAAGGCGAGAGTGCGCGAGCACACAGGAGCAAAGACAAGCAGCGCAGCTTGATGCGTAGTAAAAAAAAATAATAAATAGACAACTGGTCGACCTCATTAGAAATAAAAACCCAAAAGATTAGATAGACAAACAAACAAACACATAAATGTGGAGAGAAGGGCAGTGCGCGCAGGAGCAAAGGTAAACAGCAGACAGACCTGAAGCCTTATCTTTACAAGGTCGACCTCAGAACTTTGTTCAGTTTTTCTCGGTGACGGATAATGGAAGGAAGGGCAGGCAACTGGTCGACATCATTTAAATAAACAAATAAAAAATAAGATAAACTCTCAGGAATAGATAAATAATAACAAAAAATTGTAAACTGGAGAAAGCGAGAGCGCGCGAATGCACTCAACCAAACACAAACAGCACAGCACGATGCGTATTTTTTTTATATTGACAAAATAAATCAAAAATAAATCAAAAATAACAATAAGTGGAAAAGGCGAGAGTGCGCGAGCACACAGGAGCAAAGACAAGCAGCTCAGCTTGATGCGTAGTAAAAAAAATAATAAATAGACAACTGGTCGACCTCATTAGAAATAAAAACCCAAAAGATTAGATAGACAAACAAACAAACACATAAATGTGGAGAGAAGGGCAGTGCGCACAGGAGCAAAGGTAAACAGCAGACAGACCTGAATCCTTATCTTTACAAGGTCGACCTCAGAACTTTGTTCAGTTTGTCTCGGTGACGGATAATGGAAGGAAGGGCAGGCAACTGGTCGACTTCATTTAAATAAACAAATAAAAAATAAGATAAACTCTCAGGAATAGATAAATAATAACAAAAAAATTGTAAAGTGGAGAAAGCGAGAGCGCGCGAATGCACTCAACCAAACACAAACAGCACAGCACGATGCGTATTTTTTTTAAATTGACAAAATAAATCAAAAATAAATCAAAAATAAAAATAAGTGGAAAAGGCGAGAGTGCGCGAGCACACAGGAGCAAAGACAAGCAGCGCAGCTTGATGCGTAGTAAAAAAAATAATAAATAGACAACTGGTCGACCTCATTAGAAATAAAAACCCAAAAGATTAGGTAGACAAACAAACAAACACATAAATGTGCAGAGATGGGCAGTGCGCGCAGGAGCAAATGTAAACAGCAGACAGACCTGAATACTTATCTTTACAAGGTCGACCTCAGAACTTTGTTCAGTTTTTCTCGGTGACGGATAATGGAAGGAAGGGCAGGCAACTGGTCGACTTCATTTAAATAAACAAATAAAAAATAAGATAAACTCTCAGGAATAGATAAATAATAACAAAAAAATTGTAAACTGGAGAAAGCGAGAGCGCGCGAATGCACTCAAGCAAACACAAACAGCACAGCACGATGCGTATTTTTTTATATTGACAAAATAAATCAAAAATAAATCAAAATAAAATAAGTGGAAAAGGCGAGAGTGCGCGAGCACACAGGAGCAAAGACAAGCAGCTCAGCTTGATGCGTAGTAAAAAAAATAATAAATAGACAACTGGTCGACCTCATTAGAAATAAAAACCCAAAAGATTAGATAGACAAACAAACAAACACATAAATGTGGAGAGAAGGGCAGTGCGCGCAGGAGCAAATGTAAACAGCAGACAGACCTGAATACTTATCTTTACAAGGTCTACCTCAGAACTTTGTTCAGTATGTCTCGGTGACGGATAATGGAAGGAAGGGCAGGCAACTGGTCGACTTCATTTAAATAAACAAATAAAAAATAAGATAAACTCTCAGGAATAGATAAATAATAACAAAAAAATTGTAAAGTGGAGAAAGCGAGAGCGCGCGAATGCACTCAAGCAAACACAAACAGCACAGCACGATGCGTATTTTTTTTATATTGACAAAATAAATCAAAAATAAATCAAAAATAAAAATAAGTGGAAAAGGCGAGAGTGCGCGAGCACACAGGAGCAAAGACAAGCAGCGAAGCTTGATGCGTAGTAAAAAAAATAATAAATAGACAACAGGTCGACCTCATTAGAAATAAAAACCCAAAAGATTAGATAGACAAACAAACAAACACATAAATTTGGAGAGAAGGGCAGTGCGCGCAGGAGCAAATGTAAACAGCAGACAGACCTGAATACTTATCTTTACAAGGTCGACCTCAGAACTTCGTTCAGTTTTTCTCGGTGACGGATAATGGAAGGAAGGGCAGGCAACTGGTCGACTTCATTTAAATAAACAAATAAAAAATAAGATAAACTCTCAGGAATAGATAAATAATAACAAAAAATTGTAAACTGGAGAAAGCGAGAGCGCGCGAATGCACTCAACCAAACACAAACAGCACAGCACGATGAGTATTTTTTTTATATTGACAAAATAAATCAAAAATAAATCAAAAATAAAAATAAGTGGAAAAGGCGAGAGTGCGCGAGCACACAGGAGCAAAGACAAGCAGCGCAGCTTGATGCGTAGTAAAAAAAATAATAAATAGACAACTGGTCGACCTCATTAGAAATAAAAACCCAAAAGATTAGATAGACAAACAAACATACACATAAATTTGGAGAGAAGGGCAGTGCGCGCAGGAGCAAATGTAAACAGCAGACAGACCTGAATACTTATCTTTACAAGGTCGACCTCAGAACTTCGTTCAGTTTTTCTCGGTGACGGATAATGGAAGGAAGGGCAGGCAACTGGTCGACTTCATTTAAATAAACAAATAAAAAATAAGATAAACTCTCAGGAATAGATAAATAATAACAAAAAATTGTAAACTGGAGAAAGCGAGAGCGCGCGAATGCACTCAACCAAACACAAACAGCACAGCACGATGCGTATTTTTTTTATATTGACAAAATAAATCAAAAATAAATCAAAAATAACAATAAGTGGAAAAGGCGAGAGTGCGCGAGCACACAGGAGCAAAGACAAGCAGCGCAGCTTGATGCGTAGTAAAAAAAATAATAAATAGACAACTGGTCGACCTCATTAGAAATAAAAACCCAAAAGATTAGATAGACAAACAAACAAACACATAAATGTGGAGAGAAGGGCAGTGCGCGCAGGAGCAAAGGTAAACAGCAGACAGACCTGAATCCTTATCTTTACAAGGTCGACCTCAGAACTTTGTTCAGTTTGTCTCGGTGACGGATAATGGAAGGAAGGGCAGGCAACTGGTCGACTTCATTTAAATAAACAAATAAAAAATAAGATAAACTCTCAGGAATAGATAAATAATAACAAAAAAATTGTAAAGTGGAGAAAGCGAGAGCGCGCGAATGCACTCAAGCAAACACAAACAGCACAGCACGATGCGTATTTTTTTTTAAATTGACAAAATAAATCAAATAAAAATAAGTGGAAAAGGCGAGAATGCGCGAGCACACAGGAGCAAAGACAAGCAGCGCAGCTTGATGCGTAGTAAAAAAAATAATAAATAGACAACTGGTCGACCTCATTAGAAATAAAAACCCAAAAGATTAGATAGACAAACAAAAAACACATAAATGTGGAGAGAACGGCAGTGCTCGCAGGAGCAAAGGTAAACAGCAGACAGACCTGAATCCTTATCTTTACAAGGTCGACCTCAGAGATTTGTTCAGTTTGTCTCGGTGACGGATAATGGAAGGAAGGGCAGGCAACTGGTCGACTTCATTTAAATAAACAAATAAAAAATAAGATAAACTCTCAGGAATAGATAAATAATAACAAAAAAATTGTAAAGTGGAGAAAGCGAGAGCGCGCAAATGCACTCAAGCAAACACAAACAGCACAGCACGATGCGAATTTTTTTTTAAATTGACAAAATAAATCAAAATTAAATCAAAAATAAAAATAAGTGGAAAAGGCGAGAGTGCACGAGCACACAGGAGCAAAGACAAGCAGCGCAGGTTGATGCGTAGTAAAAAAAATAATAAATAGACAACTGGTCGACCTCATTAGAAATAAAAACCCAAAAGATTAGGTAGACAAACAAACAAACACATTAATGTGGAGAGAAGGGCAGTGCGCGCAGGAGCAAAGGTAAACAGCAGACAGACCTGAATCCTTATCTTTACAAGGTCGACCTCAGAACTTTGTTCAGTTTGTCTCGGTGACGGATAATGGAATGAAGGGAGGAAACTGGTCGACTTCATTTAAATAAACAAATAAAAAATAAGATAAACTCTCAGGAATAGATAAATAATAACAAAAAAATTGTAAAGTGCACAAAGCGAGAGCGCGCGAATGCACTCAAGCAAACACAAACAGCACAGCACGATGCGTATTTTTTTTATATGGACAAAATAAATCAAAAATAAATCAAAAATAAAAATAAGTGGAAAAGGCGAGAGTGCGCGAGCACACAGGAGCAAAGACAAGCAGCGCAGCTTGATGCGTAGTAAAAAAAAATAATAAATAGACAACTGGTCGACCTCATTAGAAATAAAAACCCAAAAGATTAGATAGACAAACAAACAAACACATAAATGTGGAGAGAAGGGCAGTGCGCGCAGGAGCAAAGGTAAACAGCAGACAGACCTGAAGCCTTATCTTTACATGGTCGACCTCAGAACTTTGTTCAGTTTGTCTCGGTGACGGATAATGGAATGAAGGGAGGAAACTGGTCGACTTCATTTAAATAAACAAATAAAAAATAAGATAAACTCTCAGGAATAGATAAATAATAACAAAAAAATTGTAAAGTGGAGAAAGCGAGAGCGCGCGAATGCACTCAAGCAAACACAAACAGCACAGCACGATGCGTATTTTTTTTAAATTGACAAAATAAATAAAAAATAAATCAAAAATAAAAATAAGTGGAAAAGGCGAGAGTGCGCGAGCACACAGGAGCAAAGACAAGCAGCGCAGCTTGATGCGTAGTAAAGAAAATAATAAATAGAAAACTGGTCGAACTCATTAGAAATAAAAAACCAAAAGATTAGGTAGACAAACAAACAAACACATAAATGTGGAGAGAAGGGCAGTGCGGGCAGTAGCAAAGGTAAACAGCAGACAGACCTGAATCCTTATCTTTACAAGGTCGACCTCAGAACTTTGTTCAGTTTGTCTCGGTGACGGATAATGGAAGGAAGGGCAGGCAACTGGTCGACTTCAATTAAATAAACAAATAAAAATAAGATAAACTCTCAGGAATAGATAAATAATAACAAAAAAATTGTAAAGTGGAGAAAGCGAGAGCGCGCGAATGCACTCAAGCAAACACAAACAGCACAGCACGATGCGTACTTTTTTTTAAATTGACAAAATAAATCAAAAATAAATCAAAAATAAAAATAAGTGGAAAAGGCGAGAGTGCGCGAGCACACAGGAGCAAAGACAAGCAGCGCAGCTTGATGCGTAGTAAAAAAAATAATAAATAGACAACTGGTCGACCTCATTAGAAATAAAAACCCAAAAGATTAGGTAGACAAACAAACAAACACATAAATGTGCAGAGATGGGCAGTGCGCGCAGGAGCAAATGTAAACAGCAGACAGACCTGAATACTTATCTTTACAAGGTCGACCTCAGAACTTTGTTCAGTTTTTCTCGGTGACGGATAATGGAAGGAAGGGCAGGCAACTGGTCGACTTCATTTAAATAAACAAATAAAAAATAAGATAAACTCTCAGGAATAGATAAATAATAACAAAAAATTGTAAACTGGAGAAAGCGAGAGCGCGCGAATGCACTCAACCAAACACAAACAGCACAGCACGATGCGTATTTTTTTTATATTGACAAAATAAATCAAAAATAAATCAAAAATAACAATAAGTGGAAAAGGCGAGAGTGCGCGAGCACACAGGAGCAAAGACAAGCAGCTCAGCTTGATGCGTAGTAAAAAAAATAATAAATAGACAACTGGTCGACCTCATTAGAAATAAAAACCCAAAAGATTAGATAGACAAACAAACAAACACATAAATGTGGAGAGAAGGGCAGTGCGCACAGGAGCAAAGGTAAACAGCAGACAGACCTGAATCCTTATCTTTACAAGGTCGACCTCAGAACTTTGTTCAGTTTGTCTCGGTGACGGATAATGGAAGGAAGGGCAGGCAACTGGTCGACTTCATTTAAATAAACAAATAAAAAATAAGATAAACTCTCAGGAATAGATAAATAATAACAAAAAAATTGTAAAGTGGAGAAAGCGAGAGCGCGCGAATGCACTCAAGCAAACACAAACAGCACAGCACGATGCGTATTTTTTTTAAATTGACAAAATAAATCAAAAATAAATCAAAAATAAAAATAAGTGGAAAAGGCGAGAGTGCGCGAGCACACAGGAGCAAAAACAAGCAGCGCATCTTGATGCGTAGTAAAAAAAATAATAAATAGACAACTGGTCGACCTCATTAGAAATAAAAACCCAAAAGATTAGATAGACAAACAAACAAACACATAAATTTGGAGAGAAGGGCAGTGCGCGCAGGAGCAAATGTAAACAGCAGACAGACCTGAATACTTATCTTTACAAGGTCGACCTCAGAACTTCGTACAGTTTTTCTCGGTGACGGATAATGGAAGGAAGGGCAGGCAACTGGTCGACTTCATTTAAATAAACAAATAAAAAATAAGATAAACTCTCAGGAATAGATAAATAATAACAAAAAATTGTAAACTGGAGAAAGCGAGAGCGCGCGAATGCACTCAACCAAACACAAACAGCACAGCACGATGAGTATTTTTTTTATATTGACAAAATAAATCAAAAATAAATCAAAAATAACAATAAGTGGAAAAGGCGAGAGTGCGCGAGCACATAGGAGCAAAGACAAGCAGCGCAGCTTGATGCGTAGTAAAAAAAATAATAAATAGACAACTGGTCGACCTCATTAGAAATAAAAACCCAAAAGATTAGATAGACAAACAAACAAACACATAAATTTGGAGAGAAGGGCAGTGCGCGCAGGAGCAAATGTAAACAGCAGACAGACCTGAATACTTATCTTTACAAGGTCGACCTCAGAACTTCGTTCAGTTTTTCTCGGTGACGGATAATGGAAGGAAGGGCAGGCAACTGGTCGACTTCATTTAAATAAACAAATAAAAAATAAGATAAACTCTCAGGAATAGATAAATAATAACAAAAAATTGTAAACTGGAGAAAGCGAGAGGGCGCGAATGCACTCAACCAAACACAAACAGCACAGCACGATGAGTATTTTTTTTTAAATTGACAAAATAAATCATAAATAAATCAAAAATAACAATAAGTGGAAAAGGCGAGAGTGCGCGAGCACACAGGAGCAAAGACAAGCAGCGCAGCTTGATGCGTAGTAAAAAAAATAATAAATAGACAACTGGTCGACCTCATTAGAAATAAAAACCCAAAAGATTAGATAGACAAACAAACAAACACATAAATGTGGAGAGAAGGGCAGTGCGCGCAGGAGCAAAGGTAAACAGCAGACAGACCTGAATCCTTATCTTTACAAGGTCGACCTCAGAACTTTGTTCAGTTTGTCTCGGTGACGGATAATGGAAGGAAGGGCAGGCAACTGGTCGACTTCATTTAAATAAACAAATAAAAAATAAGATAAACTCTCAGGAATAGATAAATAATAACAAAAAAATTGTAAAGTGGAGAAAGCGAGAGCGCGCGAATGCACTCAAGCAAACACAAACAGCACAGCACGATGCGTATTTTTTTTTAAATTGACAAAATAAATCAAAAATAAATCAAAAATAAAAATAAGTGGAAAAGGCG
>NW_025956128.1:0-28061 GCF_023159225.1 Perognathus longimembris pacificus | reverse complement strand
CCTGCACTTACGAAGGGGGTAGGCAGCTATATATCAGGGAGTAAACTTTCTGAGAATAAAAACAGATGGAGCTTATTAAGGTAATTACACAGGGGAAAGGATAATGTACCGGGAACTCCTCAGAAGAATCTGATTTGTGGTGAGGGGAGAGAGATAAAAGCTCATTTAGGAACGACATGAACATGCTGCGTAGGTAGCTGTTTATCAGTAAATATCTCCACTGAGATTAAGAAAAGCAGTAGCTTAATAAATTAAGTACTTCCTGGTATGGTTACTGTACTGGTAACTCCCCAAAAGAATCTGGATTGTGGTGAGGGGAACAGAGAAAAAAGCTCATTTAGGACGTGTACTTACGAAGGGGGTAGGCAGCTGTATATCAGGGAGTAAACCTTCTGAGAATAAAAACAGCTGGAGCTTGTTAAGGTAATTACACAGGGGAAAGGATAATGTACCGGGAACTCCTCAGAAGAATCTGATTTGTGGTGAGGGGAGAGAGATAAAAGCTCATTTAGGAACGACATGAACATGCTGCATAGGTAGCTGTTTATCAGTAAATATCTCCACTGAGATTAAGAAAAGCAGTAGCTTAATGAATTAAGTACTTCCTGGTATGGATACTGTACTGGTAACTCCCCAAAAGAATCTGGATTTTGGTGAGGGAACAGAGAAAAAAGCTCATTTAGGACCTGCAATTAAGAAGGGGGTAGGCAGCTGTATATCAGGGAGTAAACCTTCTGAGAATAAAAACAGCTTGAGCTTGTTAAGGAAATTACACAGGGGAAAGGATAATGTACTGGGAACTCCTCAGCGGAATCTGATTTGTGGTGAGGGGAGAGAGATAAAAGCTCATTTAGTAACGACATGAACATGCTGCGTAGGTAGCATTTGTAAGTAAATATCTCCACTAAGATTAAGAAAAGCAGTAGCTTAATAAATTAAGTACTTCCTGACATGGTTACTGTACTGGTAACTCCGCAAAAGAATCTGGATTGTGGTGAGGGAACAGAGAAAAAGCTGATTTAGGACCTGCACTTACGAAGGGGGTAGGCAGCTGTATAATAGGGAGTAAACCTTCTGAGAATAAAAACAGCTGGAGCTTGTTAAGGTAATTACACAGGGGAAAGGATAATGTACTGGGAACTCCTCAGAAGAATCTGATTTGTGGTGAGGGGAGAGTGATAAAAGCTCATTTAGGAACGACATGAACATGCTGCGTAGGTAGCTGTTTATCAGTAAATATCTCCACTGAGATTAAGAAAAGCAGTAGCTTAATAAATTAAGTACTTCCTGGTATGGTTACTGTACTGGTAACTCCCCAAAAGAATCTGGATTGTGGTGAGGGAACAGAGAAAAATCTCATTTATGACCTGCACTTACGAAGGGGGTAGGCAGCTTTATATCAGGGAGTAAACCTTCTGAGAATAAAAACAGCTGGAGCTTGTTAAAGTAATTACACAGGGGAAAGGATAATGTACTGGGAACTCCTCAGAAGAATCTGATTTGTGGAGAGGGGAGAGAGATAAAAGCTCACTTAGGAACGACATGAACATGCTGCGTAGGTAGCTGTTTATCAGTAAATATCTCCACTGAGATTAAGAAAAGCAGTAGCTTAATAAATTAAGTACTTCCTGACATGGTTACTGTACTGGTAACTCCGCAAAAGAATCTGGATTGTGGTGAGGGAACAGAGAAAAAGCTGATTTAGGACCTGCACTTACGAAGGGGGTAGGCAGCTGTATAATAGGGAGTAAACCTTCTGAGAATAAAAACAGCTGGAGCTTGTTAAGGTAATTACACAGGGGAAAGGATAATGTACTGGGAACTCCTCAGAAGAATCTGATTTGTGGTGAGGCTAGAGTGATAAAAGCTCATTTAGGAACGACATGAACATGCTGCGTAGGTAGCTGTTTATCAGTAAATATCTCCACTGAGATTAAGAAAAGCAGTAGCTTAATAAATTAAGTACTTCCTGGTATGGTTACTGTACTGGTAACTCCCCAAAAGAATCTGGATTGTGGTGAGGGAACAGAGAAAAATCTCATTTAGGACCTGCACTTACGAAGGGGGTAGGCAGCTGTATATCAGGGAGTAAACCTTCTGAGAATAAAAACAGCTGGAGCTTGTTAAAGTAATTACACAGGGGGAAAGGATAATGTACTGGGAACTCCTCAGAAGAATCTGATTTGTGGTGAGGGGAGAGACATAAAAGCTCATTTAGGAACGACATGAACATGCTGCCTAGGTAGCTGTTTATCAGTAAATATCTCCACTGATATTAAGAAAAGCAGTAGCTTAATAAATTAAGTACTTCCTGGTATGGTTACTGTACTGGTAACTCCCCAAAAGAATCTGGATTGTGGTGAGGGAACAGGAAAAAAAGCTCATTTAGGACCTGCACTTACGAAGGGGAAGGCAGCTGTATATCAGGGAGTAAACCTTCTGAGAAAAAAACAACTGGAGCTTGTTAAGGTAATTACACAGGGGAAAGGATAATGTACTGGGAACTCCTCAGAAGAATCAGATTTGTGGTGAGGGGGAGAGAGATAAAAGCTCATTTAGGAACGACATGAACATGCTCCGGAAGTAGCTGTTTATCAGTAAATATCTCTACTGAGATTAAGAAAAGCAGTAGCTTAATAAATTAAGTACTTCCTGGTATGATTACTGTACTGGTAACTCCCCAAAAGAATCTGGATTGTGGTGAGGGAACAGAGAAAAAAGCTCATTTAGGACCTGCACTTACGAAGGGGGTAGGCAGCTGAATATCACGGAGTAAACGTTCTGAGAATAAAAACAGCTGGAGCTTGTTAAGGTAATTACACAGGGGAAAGGATAATGTACTGGGAACTCCTCAGAAGAATCTGAGTTGTGGTGAGGGGAGAGAGATAAAAGCTCATTTAGGAACGACATGAACATGCTGCCTAGGTAGCTGTTTATCAGTAAATATCTCCACTGAGATTAAGAAAAGCAGTAGCTTAATAAATTAAGTACTTCCTGTTATGCTTACTGTACTGGTAACTCCCCAAAAGAATCTGGATTGTGGTGAGGGAACAGAGAAAAAAGCTCATTTAGGGACCTGCACTTACGAAGGGGGTAGTCAGCTGTATATCAGGGAGTAAAACTTCTGAGAATAAAAACAGCTTGAGCTTGTTAAGGTAATTACACAGGGGAAAGGATAATGTACTGGGAACTCCTCAGAAGAATCTGATTTGTGGTGAGGGGGAGAGAGATAAAAGCTCATTTAGAACGACATGAACATGCTGCGTAGGTAGCTGTTTGTCAGTAAATATCTCCACTGAGATTAAGAAAAGCAGTAGCTTAATAAATTAAGTACTTCCTGGCATGGTTACTGTACTGGTAACTCCGCAATAGAATCTGGATTGTGGTGAGGGAACAGAGAAAAAAGCTCATTTAGGACCTGCACTTACGAAAGGGGAAGGCAGCTGTATATCAGGGAGTAAACCTTCTGAGAATAAAAACAGCTGGAGCGTGTTAAGGTAATTACACAGGGGAAAGGATAATGTACTGGGAACTCCTCAGAAGAATCTGATTCGTGGTGAGGGGAGAGAGATGAAAGCTCATTTAGGAACGACATGTACATCCTGCGTAGGTAGCTGTTTTTCAGTAAATATCTCCACTGAGATTAAGAAAAGCAGTAGCTTAATAAATTAAGTACTTCCTGGTATCGTTACTGTACTGGTAACTCCCCAAAAGAATCTGATTGTGGTGAGGGAACAGAGAAAAAAGCTCATTTAGGACCTGCACTTACGAAGGGGGTAGGCAGCTATATATCAGGGAGTAAACTTTCTGAAAATAAAAACAGCTGGAGCTTATTAAGGTAATTACACAGGGGAAAGGATAATGTACCGGAACTCCTCAGAAGAATGTGATTTGTGGTGAGAAGAGAGAGATAAAAGCTCATTTAGGAATGATATGAACATGCTGCCTAGGTAGCTGTTTATCAGTAAATATCTCCACTGAGATTAAGAAAAGCAGTAGCTTAATAAATTAAGTACTTCCTGGTATGGTTACTGTACTGGTAACTCCCCAAAAGAATCTGGATTGTGGTGAGGGAACAGAGAAAAAAGCTCATTTAGGACCTGCACTTACGAAGGGGGTAGGCAGCTGAATATCAGGGAGTAAACCTTCTGAGAATAAAAACAGCTGGAGCTTGTTAAGGTAATTACACAGGGGAAAGGATAATGGACTGGGAACTCCTCAGAAGAATCTGAGTTGTGGTGAGGGGAGAGAGATAAAAGCTCATTTAGGAACGACATGATCATGCTGCCTAGGTAGCTGTTTATCAGTAAATATCTCCACTGAGATTAAGAAAATCAGTAGCTTAATAAATTAAGTACTTCCTGGTATGGTTACTGTACTGGTAACTCCCCAAAAGAATCTGGATTGTGGTGAGGGAACAGAGAAAAAAGCTCATTTAGGACCTGCACTTACGAAGGGGGTAGGCAGCTTTATATCAGGGAGTAAACTTTCTGAAAATAAAAACAGCTGGAGCTTATTAAGGTAATTACACAGGGGAAAGGATAATGTACCGGGAACTCCTCAGAAGAATGTGATTTGTGGTGAGAGGAGAGATAAAAGCTCATTTAGGAATGATATGAACATGCTGCCTAGGTAGCTGTTTATCAGTAAATATCTCCACTGAGATTAAGAAAAGCAGTAGCTTAATAAATTAAGTACTTCCTGGTATGGTTACTGTACTGGTAACTCCCCAAAAGAATCTGGATTGTGGTGAGGGAACAGAGAAAAAAGCTCATTTAGGACCTGCACTTACGAAGGGAGTAGGCAGCTGTATATCAGGGAGTAAACTTCTGAGAAAAAAACAACTGGAGTTTGTTAAGGTAATTACACAGGGGAAAGGATAATTTACTGGGAACTCCTCAGAAGAATCTGATTTGTGGTGAGGGGAGAGAGGTAAAAGCTCATTTAGGAACGACATGAACATGCTGCGTAGGTAGCTGTTTATCCGTAAATATCTCCACTGAGATTAAGAAAAGCAGTAGCTTAAGAAATTAAGTACTTCCTGGTATGGTTACTGTACTGGTAACTCCCCAAAAGAATCTGGATTGTGGTGAGGGAACAGAGAAAAAAGCTCATTTAGGACCTGCACTTACGAAGGGGGTAGGCAGCTGTATATCAGGGAGTAAACCTTCTGAGAATAAAAACAGCTGGAGCTTGTTAAGGTAATTACACAGGGGAAAGGATAATGTACTGGGAACTCCTCAGAAGAATCTGAAATGTGGTGAGGGGGAGAGAGATAAAAGCTCATTTAGGAACGACATGAACATGCTGCGTAGGTAGCTGTTTATCAGTAAATATCTCCACTGAGATTAAGAAAAGCAGTAGCTTGAGAAATTAAGTACTTCCTGGTATGGTTATTGTACTTGTAACTCCCCTAATGAATCTGGATTGTGGTGAGGGAACAGAGAAAAAAGCTCATTTAGGACCTGCACTTACGAAGGGGGTAGGCAGCTGTATATCAGGGAGTAAACCTTCTGAGAATAAAAACAGCTGGAGCTTATTAAGGTAATTACACAGGGTGAAGGATAATGTACCGGAAACTCCTTAGAAGAATCTGATTCGTGGTGAGGGGAGAGAGATAAAAGCTCATTTAGGAATGACATGAACATGCTGCGTAGGTAGCTGTTTATCAGTAAATATCTCCACTGAGATTAAGAAAAGCAGTAGCTTAATAAATTAAGTACTTCCTGTTATGGTTACTGTACTGGTAACTCCCTCAAAAGAATCTGGATTGTGGTGAGGGAACAGAGAAAAAAGCTCATTTAGGACGTGCACTTACGAAGGGGGTAGGCAGCTGTATATCAGGAGTAAACCTTCTGAGAATAAAAACAGCTGGAGCTTGTTAAGGTAATTACACAGGGGAAAGGATAATATACCGGGAACTCCTCAGAAGAATCTGATTTGTGGTGAGGGAGAGAGATAAAAGCTCATTTAGGAACGACATGAACAGGCTGCATAGGTAGCTGTTTATCAGTAAATATCTCCCTGAGATTAAGAAAAGCAGTAGCTTAATGAATTTAAGTATTCCTGGTATGGTTACTGTACTGGTAACTCCCCAAAAGAATCTGGATTGTGGTGAGGGAACAGAGAAAAAAGCTCATTTAGGACGCTGCACTTAAGAAGGGGGGTAGGCAGCTGTATATCAGGCAGTAAACCTTCTGAGAATAACAACAGCTGGAGCTTGTTAAGGTAATTACACAGGGGAAAGAATAATGTACTGGGAACTCCTCAGAAGAATCTGATTTGTGGTGAGGGGTGAGAGATAAAAGCTCATTTAGAAACGACATGAACATGCTCCGTAGGTAGCTGTTTATCAGTAAATATCTCTACTGAGATTAAGAAAAGCAGTAGCTTAATAAATTAAGTACTCCCCTGGTTATGGTTACTGTACTGGTAACTCCCCAGAGAATCTGGATTGTGGTGAGGAACAGAGAAAAAAAGCTCATTTAGGACCTGCACTTACGAAGGTGGTAGCAGCTGAATATCAGGGGAGTAAACCTTCTGAGAATAAAAACAGCTGGACCTTGTTAAGGTAATTACACAGGGGAAAGGATAATGTACTGGGAACTCCTCAGAAGAATCTGAGTTGTGGTGAGGGGAGAGAGATAAAAGCTCATTTAGGAACGACATGATTCATGCTGCCTAGGTAGCTGTTTATCAGTAAATATCTCCACTGAGATTAAGAAAAGCAGTAGCTTAATAAATTAAGTACTTCCTGGTATGGTTACTGTACTGGTAACTCCCCAAAAGAATCTGGATTGTGGTGAGGGAACAGAGAAAAAAGCTCATTTAGGACCTGCACTTACGAAGGGGGTAGGGCAGCTGTATATCAGGGAGTAAACCTTCTGAGAATAAAAACAGCTAGTGCTTGTTAAGGAAATTACACAGGGGGAAAGGATAATGTACTGGGAACTCCTCAGAAGAATCTGATTTGTGTGAGGGGAGAGAGATAAAAGCTCATTTAGGAACGACATAAACATGCTGCGTAGGTAGCTGTTTGTCAGTAAATATCTCCACTGAGAGTAAGAAAAGCAGTAGCTTAATAAATTAAGTACTTCCTGGCATGGTTACTGTACTGGTAACTCCGCAAAAGAATCTGGATTGTGGTGAGGGAACAGAGAAAAAGCTCATTTAGGACCTGCACTTACGAAGGGAGTAGGCAGCTGTATATCAGGGAGTAAACCTTCTGAGAATAAAAACAGTCTGTAGCTTGTAAGGTAATTACACAGGGGAAAGGATAATGTACTGGGAACTCCTCAGAATAATCTGATTTGTGGTGAGGGGAGAGAGATAAATGCTCATTTAGAAACGACAAGAACATGCTGCGTAGGTAGCTGTTTATCAGTAAATATCTCCACTGAGATTAAGAAAAGCAGTAGCTTAATAAATTAAGTACTTCCTGGTATGGTTACTGTACTGGTATCTCCCCAAAAGAATCTGGATTGTGGTGAGGGAACAGAGAAAAATGCTCATTTAGGACCTGCACTTACGAAGGGGGTAGGGCAGCTGTTTAACAGGGAGTAAACCTTCTGAGAATAAAAACAGCTGGAGATTGTTAAGGTAATTACACAGGGGAAAGGATAATGTACCGGGAACTCCCTAGAAGAATCTGATTTGTTGTGAGGGGAGAGAGATAAAAGCTCTTTAGGAATGACATGAACATGCTGCGTTAGGTAGCTGTTTATCAGTAAATATCTCCACTGAGATTAAGAAAAGCAGGAGCTTAATAAATTAAGTGCTTCCTGGTATGGTTACTGTATCTGGTAACTCCCCAAAAGAATTTGGTATTGTGGTGAGGGAACAGAGAAAAAAGCTCATTAAGGACCTGCACTTACGAAGGGAGTAGGCAGCTGTATATCAGGGAGTAAACCTTCTGAGAAAAAAACAACTGGAGCTTGTTAAGGTAATTACACAGGGGGAA
Organism: Perognathus longimembris pacificus; assembly: GCF_023159225.1. Taxonomy (NCBI): domain Eukaryota; kingdom Metazoa; phylum Chordata; class Mammalia; order Rodentia; family Heteromyidae; genus Perognathus; species Perognathus longimembris. The sequence continues at coordinate 20,101 of NW_025956128.1, read as the reverse complement.
AGGATAATGTACTGGGAAACTCCTCAGAAGAATCTGATTTGTGGTGAGGGGAGAGAGATAAAAGCTCATTTAGGGAACGACATGAACATGCTGCGTAGGTAGCTGTTTATCAGTAAATACTCTACTGAGATTAAGAAAAGCAGTAGCTTAATAAATTAAGTACATCCTGGTCTGGTTACTGTACTGGTAACTCCCCAAAAGAATCTGGGATTGTGGTGAGGGAACAGGAGAAAAATCTCACATTTTGGACCTGCACTTACGAAGGGGGTAAGCAGCTGTATATCAGGGGAGTAAACCACTGAGAATAAAAACAGCTGGAGCTTGTTAAGGTAATTACACAGGGGAAAGGATAATGTACTGGGAACTCCTCAGAAGAATCTGATTTGTGGTGAAGGGAGAGAGATAAAAGCTCATTTAGAAACGACATGAACATGCTGCGTAGGTAGCTGTTTATCAGTAAATATCTCCACTGAGATTAAGAAAAGCATTAGCTTAATACATTAAGTACTTCCTGGTATGGTTACTGTACTGGTAACTCCCCAAAAGAATCTGGATTGTGGTGAGGGAACAGAGAAAAAAGCTCATTTAGGACCTGCAGTTACGAAGGGGGTAGGAAGCTGTATATCAGGGAGTAAACCTTCGGAGAATAAAAAACAGCTGGAGCTTGTTAAGGTAATTACACAGGGGAAAGGATAATGTACTGGGAACTCCTCAGAAGAATCTGATTTGGGGGTGAGGGGAGAGAGATTAAAGCTCATTTAGGAACGACATGAACATGCTGCGTAGGTAGCTGTTTATCAGTAAATATCTCCCACTGAGATTAAGAAAAGCAGTAGCTTAATAAATTAAGTACTTCCTGGTATGGTTACTGTACTGGTAACTCCCCAAAAGAATCTGGATTGTGGTGAGGGAACAGATAAAAAAGCTCATTTAGGAGGTGCACTTACGAAGGGGGTAGGCAGCTGTATATCAGGTAGTAAACCTTCTGAGAATAAACACAGCTGGAGTTTGTTAAGGTAATTACACAGGGGAAAGGATAATGTACCGGGAACTCCTCAGAAGAATCTGATTTGTGGTGAGGGGAGAGAGATAAAAGCTCATTTAGGAACGACATGAACATGCTGCATAGGTAGCTGTTTATCAGTAAATATCTCCACTGAGATTAAGAAAAGCAGTAGCCTAATGAATTAAGTACTTCCTGGTATGGTTACTGTACTGGTAACTCCCCAAAAGAATCTGGATTGTGGTGAGGGAACAGAGGAAAAATCTCATTTAGGACCTGCACTTAAGAAGTGTGTAGGCAGCTGTATATCAGGAGTAAACCTTCTGAGAATAAAAACAGCTTGAGCTTGTTAAGGAAATTACACAGGGGAAAGGATAATGTACTGGGAATTCCTCAGAATAATCTGATTTGTGGTGAGGGTAGAGAGATAAAAGCTCATTTAGGAACGACATGAACACGCTGCGTATGTAGCTTTTGTCAGTAAATTTCTCCACTGAGATTAAGAAAAGCAGTAGCTTAATAAATTAAGTACTTCCTGGCATGGTTACTGTACTGGTAACTCCGCAAAAGAATCTGGATTGTGGGTGAGGGAACAGAGAAAAAAGCTCATTTAGGACCTGCACTTACGAAGGGGGTAGGCAGTGTATATCAGGGAGTAAACCTTCTGAGAATAAAAACAGCTGGAGCTTGTTAAAGTAATTACACAGGGGAAAGGATAATGTACTGGGAACTCCTCAGAAGAATCTGATTTGTGGTGAGGGGAGAGAGATAAAAGCTCATTTAGGAACGACATGAACATGCTGCGTAGGTAGCTGTTTGTCAGTAAATATCTCCACTGAGATTAAGAAAAGCAGTAGCTTAATAAATTAAGTACTTCCTGCATGGTTACTGTACTGGTAACCTCCGCAAAAGAATCTGGATTGTGGTGAGGGAACAGAGAAAAAAGCTCATTTAGGACCTGCACTTACGAAGGGGGAAGGCAGCTGTATATCAGGGAGTAAAACCTTCTGAGAATAAAAACAGCTGGAGCGTGTTAAGGTAATTACACAGGGGAAAGGATAATATACTGGGAACTCCTCAGAAGAATCTGATTCGTGGTGAGGGGAGAGATATAAAAGCTCATTTAGGAACGACATGAACATCCCTGCGTAGGTAGCTGTTTTTCAGTAAATATCTCCCACTGAGATTAAGAAAAGCAGTAGCTTAATAAATTAAGTACTTCCTGGTATGGTTACTGTACTGGTAACTCCCCAAAAGAATCTGGATTGTGGTGAGGGAACAGAGAAAAAAGCTCATTTATGAACTGCACTTACGAAGGGGGTAGGCAGCTATATATCAGGGAGTAAACTTTCTGAGAATAAAAACAGCTGGAGCTTATTAAGGTAATTACACAGGGGAAAGGATAATGTACCGGGAACTCCTCAGAAGAATGTGATTTGTGGTGAGAGGAGAGAGATAAAAGCTCATTTAGGAATGACATGAACATGCTGCGTAGGTAGCTGTTTATCAGTAAATATCTCCACTGAGATTAAGAAAAGCAGTAGCTTAATAAATTAAGTACTTCCTGGTATGGTTACTGTACTGGTAACCTCCCCAAAAGAATCTGGATTGTGGTGAGGGAACAGAGAAAAAAGCTCATTTAAGACCTGCTCTTACGAAGGGGAGTAGGCAGCTGTATAACAGGGAGTAAACCTTCTGAGAAAAAAACAGCTGGAGCTGTTAAGGTAATTACACAGGGAAAAGGATAATGTACTGGGAACTCCTCAGAAGAATCTGGTTTGGGGTGAGGGGAGAGATATAAAAGCTCATTTAGAACCTACACTTACGAAGGGGGTAGGCAGCTGTAATCAGGGAGTAAACCTTCTGAGAATAAAAAACAGCTGGAGCTTGTTAAGGTAATTACACAGGGGAAAGGATAATGTACTGGGAACTCCTCAGAAGAATCTGATTTGTGGTGAGGGGAGAGAGACAAAAGCTCATTTAGGAACGACATAAACATGCTGCGTAGGTAGCTGTTTATCAGTAAATATCTCCACTGAGATTAAGAAAAGCAGTAGCTTAATGAATTAAGTACTTCTTGGTATGGTTACTGTACTGGTAACTCCCCAAAAGAATCTGGATTGTGGTGAGGGAACAGAGAAAAATCTCATTTAGGACCTGCACTTAAGAAGGGGGAAGGCAGCTGTATATCAGGGAGTAAACCTTCTGAGAAAAAAACAACTGGAGCTTGTTAAGGTAATTACACAGGGGAAAGGATAATGTACTGGGAACTCCTCAGAAGAATCAGATTTGTGGTGAGGGGAGAGAGATAAAAGCTCATTTAGGAACGACATGAACATGCTCCGGAAGAAGCTGTTTATCAGTAAATATCTCTACTGAGATTAAGAAAAGCAGTAGCTTAATAAATTAAGTACTTCCTGGTATGGTTACTGTACTGGTAACTCCCCAAAAGAATCTGGATTGTGCTGAGGGAACAGAGAAAAAAGCTCATTTAGGACCTGCACTTACGAAGGGGGTAGGCAGCTGAATATCAGGGAGTAAACGTTCTGAGAATAAAAACAGCTGGAGCTTGTTAAGGTAATTACACAGGGGAAAGGATAATGTACTGGGAACTCCTCAGAAGAATCTGAGTTGTGGTGAGGGGAGAGAGATGAAAGCTCATTTAGGAACGACATGAACATGCTGCCTAGGTAGCTGTTTATCAGTAAATATCTCCACTGAGATTAAGAAAAGCAGTAGCTTAATAAATTAAGTACTTCCTGGTATGGTTACTGTACTGGTAACTCCCCAAAAGAATCTGGATTGTGGTGAGGAACAGAGAAAAAAGCTCATTTAGGACCTGCACTTACGAAGGGGGTAGTCAGCTGTATATCAGGGAGTAAAACTTCTGAGAATAAAAACAGCTTGAGCTTGTTAAGGTAATTACACAGGGGAAAGGATAATGTACTGGGAACTCCTCAGAAGAATCTGAATTGTGGTGAGGGGAGAGAGATAAAAGCTCATTTAGGAACGACATGAACATGCTGCGTAGGTAGCTGTTTATCAGTAAATATCTCCACTGAGATTAAGAAAAGCAGTAGCTTGAGAAATTAAGTACTTCCTGGTATGGTTATTGTACTTGTAACTCCCCTAATGAATCTGGATTGTGGTGAGGGAACAGAGAAAAAAGCTCATTTAGGACCTGCACTTACGAAGGGGGTAGGCAGCTGTATATCAGGGAGTAAACCTTCTGAGAATAAAAACAGCTGGAGCTTATTAAGGTAATTACACAGGGTGAAGGATAATGTACCGGAAACTCCTTAGAAGAATCTGATTCGTGGTGAGGGGAGAGAGATAAAAGCTCATTTAGGAATGACATGAACATGCTGCGTAGGTAGCTGTTTATCAGTAAATATCTCCACTGAGATTAAGAAAAGCAGTAGCTTAATAAATTAAGTACTTCCTGTTATGGTTACTGTACTGGTAACTCCCCAAAAGAATCTGGATTGTGGTGAGGGAACAGAGAAAAAAGCTCATTTAGGACGTGCACTTACGAAGGGGGTAGGCAGCTGTATATCAGGGAGTAAACCTTCTGAGAATAAAAACAGCTGGAGCTTGTTAAGGTAATTACACAGGGGAAAGGATAATATACCGGGAACTCCTCAGAAGAATCTGATTTGTGGTGAGGGGAGAGAGATAAAAGCTCATTTAGGAACGACATGAACATGCTGCATAGGTAGCTGTTTATCAGAAAATATCTCCACTGAGATTAAGAAAAGCAGTAGCTTAATGAATTAAGTATTTCCTGGTACGGTTACTGTACTGGTAACTCCCCAAAAGAATCTGGATTGTGGTGAGGGAACAGAGAAAAAAGCTCATTTAGGACCTGCACTTAAGAAGGGGGTAGGCAGCTGTATATCAGGCAGTAAACCTTCTGAGAATAAAAACAGCTGGAGCTTATTAAGGTAATTACACAGGGTGAAGGATAATGTACCGGAAACTCCTTAGAAGAATCTGATTCGTGGTGAGGGGAGAGAGATAAAAGCTCATTTAGGAATGACATGAACATGCTGCGTAGGTAGCTGTTTATCAGTAAATATCTCCACTGAGATTAAGAAAAGCAGTAGCTTAATGAATTAAGTACTTCTTGGTATGGTTACTGTACTGGTAACTCCCCAAAAGAATCTGGATTGTGGTGAGGGAACAGAGAAAAATCTCATTTAGGACCTGCACTTAAGAAGGGGGAAGGCAGCTGTATATCAGGGAGTAAACCTTCTGAGAAAAAAACAACTGGAGCTTGTTAAGGTAATTACACAGGGGAAAGGATAATGTACTGGGAACTCCTCAGAAGAATCAGATTTGTGGTGAGGGGAGAGAGATAAAAGCTCATTTAGGAACGACATGAACATGCTCCGGAAGAAGCTGTTTATCAGTAAATATCTCTACTGAGATTAAGAAAAGCAGTAGCTTAATAAATTAAGTACTTCCTGGTATGGTTACTGTACTGGTAACTCCCCAAAAGAATCTGGATTGTGGTGAGGGAACAGAGAAAAAAGCTCATTTAGGACCTGCACTTACGAAGGCGGTAGGCAGCTGAATATCAGGGAGTAAACGTTCTGAGAATAAAAACAGCTGGAGCTTGTTAAGGTAATTACACAGGGGAAAGGATAATGTACTGGGAACTCCTCAGAAGAATCTGAGTTGTGGTGAGGGGAGAGAGATGAAAGCTCATTTAGGAACGACATGAACATGCTGCCTAGGTATGCTGTTTATCAGTAAATATCTCCACTGAGATTAAGAAAAGCAGTAGCTTAATAAATTAAGTACTTCCTGGTATGGTTACTGTACTGGTAACTCCCCAAAAGAATCTGGATTGTGGTGAGGAACAGAGAAAAAAGCTCATTTAGGACCTGCACTTACGAAGGGGGTAGTCAGCTGTATATCAGGGAGTAAAACTTCTGAGAATAAAAACAGCTTGAGCTTGTTAAGGGAATTACACAGGGGAAAGGATAATGTACTGGGAACTCCTCAGAAGAATCTGATTTGTGGTGAGGGGAGAGAGATAAAAGCTCATTTAGGAACGACATGAACATGCTGCGTAGGTAGCTGTTTGTCAGTAAATATCTCCACTGAGATTAAGAAAAGCAGTAGCTTAATAAATTAAGTACTTCCTGGCATGGTTACTGTACTGGTAACTCCGCAAAAGAATCTGGATTTTGGTGAGGGAACAGAGAAAAAAGCTCATTTAGGACCTGCACTTACGAAAGGGGAAGGCAGCTGTATATCAGGGAGTAAACCTTCTGAGAATAAAAACAGCTGGAGCTTGTTAAGGTAATTACACAGGGGAAAGGATAATGTACTGGGAACTCCTCAGAAGAATCTGAATTGTGGTGAGGGGAGAGAGATAAAAGCTCATTTAGGAACGACATGAACATGCTGCGTAGGTAGCTGTTTATCAGTAAATATCTCCACTGAGATTAAGAAAAGCAGTAGCTTGAGAAATTAAGTACTTCCTGGTATGGTTATTGTACTTGTAACTCCCCTAATGAATCTGGATTGTGGTGAGGGAACAGAGAAAAAAGCTCATTTAGGACCTGCACTTACGAAGGGGGTAGGCAGCTGTATATCAGGGAGTAAACCTTCTGAGAATAAAAACAGCTGGAGCTTATTAAGGTAATTACACAGGGTGAAGGATAATGTACCGGAAACTCCTTAGAAGAATCTGATTCGTGGTGAGGGGAGAGAGATAAAAGCTGATTTAGGAATGACATGAACATGCTGCGTAGGTAGCTGTTTATCAGTAAATATCTCCACTGAGATTAAGAAAAGCAGTAGCTTAATAAATTAAGTACTTCCTGTTATGGTTACTGTACTGGTAACTCCCCAAAAGAATCTGGATTGTGGTGAGGGAACAGAGAAAAAAGCTCATTTAGGACCTGCACTTACGAAGGGGGTAGGCAGCTGTATATCAGGGAGTAAACCTTCTGAGAATAAAAACAGCTTGAGCTTGTTAAGGAAATTACACAGGGGAAAGGATAATGTACTGGGAACTCCTCAGAAGAATCTGATTTGTGGTGAGGGGAGAGAGATAAAAGCTCATTTAGGAACGACATAAACATGCTGAGTAGGTAGCTGTTTGTCAGTAAATATCTCCACTGAGATTAAGAAAAGCAGTAGCTTAATGAATTAAGTACTTCTTGGTATGGTTACTGTACTTGTAACTCCCCAAAAGAATCTGGATTGTGGTGAGGGAACAGAGAAAAATCTCATTTAGGACCTGCACTTAAGAAGGGGGAAGGCAGCTGTATATCAGGGAGTAAACCTTCTGAGAAAAAAACAACTGGAGCTTGTTAAGGTAATTACACAGGGGAAAGGATAATGTACTGGGAACTCCTCAGAAGAATCAGATTTGTGGTGAGGGGAGAGAGATAAAAGCTCATTTAGGAACGACATGAACATGCTCCGGAAGAAGCTGTTTATCAGTAAATATCTCTACTGAGATTAAGAAAAGCAGTAGCTTAATAAATTAAGTACTTCCTGGTATGGTTACTGTACTGGTAACTCCCCAAAAGAATCTGGATTGTGGTGAGGGAACAGAGAAAAAAGCTCATTTAGGACCTGCACTTACGAAGGCGGTAGGCAGCTGAATAGCAGGGAGTAAACGTTCTGAGAATAAAAACAGCTGGAGCTTGTTAAGGTAATTACACAGGGGAAAGGATAATGTACTGGGAACTCCTCAGAAGAATCTGAGTTGTGGTGAGGGGAGAGAGATGAAAGCTCATTTAGGAACGACATGAACATGCTGCCTAGGTAGCTGTTTATCAGTAAATATCTCCACTGAGATTAAGAAAAGCAGTAGCTTAATAAATTAAGTACTTCCTGGTATGGTTACTGTACTGGTAACTCCCCAAAAGAATCTGGATTGTGGTGAGGAACAGAGAAAAAAGCTCATTTAGGACCTGCACTTACGAAGGGGGTAGTCAGCTGTATATCAGGGAGTAAAACTTCTGAGAATAAAAACAGCTTGAGCTTGTTAAGGGAATTACACAGGGGAAAGGATAATGTACTGGGAACTCCTCAGAAGAATCTGATTTGTGGTGAGGGGAGAGAGATAAAAGCTCATTTAGGAACGACATGAACATGCTGCGTAGGTAGCTGTTTGTCAGTAAATATCTCCACTGAGATTAAGAAAAGCAGTAGCTTAATAAATTAAGTACTTCCTGGCATGGTTACTGTACTGGTAACTCCGCAAAAGAATCTGGATTTTGGTGAGGGAACAGAGAAAAAAGCTCATTTAGGACCTGCACTTACGAAAGGGGAAGGCAGCTGTATATCAGGGAGTAAACCTTCTGAGAATAAAAACAGCTGGAGCTTGTTAAGGTAATTACACAGGGGAAAGGATAATGTACTGGGAACTCCTCAGAAGAATCTGAATTTTGGTGAGGGGAGAGAGATAAAAGCTCATTTAGGAACGACATGAACATGCTGCGTAGGTAGCTGTTTATCAGTAAATATCTCCACTGAGATTAAGAAAAGCAGTAGCTTGAGAAATTAAGTACTTCCTGGTATGGTTATTGTACTTGTAACTCCCCTAATGAATCTGGATTGTGGTGAGGGAACAGAGAAAAAAGCTCATTTAGGACCTGCACTTACGAAGGGGGTAGGCAGCTGTATATCAGGGAGTAAACCTTCTGAGAATAAAAACAGCTGGAGCTTATTAAGGTAATTACACAGGGTGAAGGATAATGTACCGGAAACTCCTTAGAAGAATCTGATTCGTGGTGAGGGGAGAGAGATAAAAGCTGATTTAGGAATGACATGAACATGCTGCGTAGGTAGCTGTTTATCAGTAAATATCTCCACTGAGATTAAGAAAAGCAGTAGCTTAATAAATTAAGTACTTCCTGTTATGGTTACTGTACTGGTAACTCCCCAAAAGAATCTGGATTGTGGTGAGGGAACAGAGAAAAAAGCTCATTTAGGACCTGCACTTACGAAGGGGGTAGGCAGCTGTATATCAGGGAGTAAACCTTCTGAGAATAAAAACAGCTTGAGCTTGTTAAGGAAATTACACAGGGGAAAGGATAATGTACTGGGAACTCCTCAGAAGAATCTGATTTGTGGTGAGGGGAGAGAGATAAAAGCTCATTTAGGAACGACATAAACATGCTGAGTAGGTAGCTGTTTGTCAGTAAATATCTCCACTGAGATTAAGAAAAGCAGTAGCTTAATAAATTAAGTACTTCCTGGCATGGTTACTGTACTGGTAACTCCGCAAAAGAATCTGGATTGTGTTGAGGGAACAGAGAAAAAAGCTCATTTAGGACCTGCACTTACGAAGGGGATAGGCAGCAGTATATCAGGGAGTAAACCTTCTGAGAGTAAAAACAGCTGTAGCTTGTTAAGGTAATTACACAGGGGAAAGGATAATGTACTGGGAACTCCTCAGAATAATCTGATTTGTGGTGAGGGGAGAGAGATAAATGCTCATTTAGAAACGACAAGAACATGCTGCGTAGGTAGCTGTTTATCAGTAAATATCTCCACTGAGATTAAGAAAATCAGTAGCTTAATAAATTAAGTACTTCCTGGTATGGTTACTGTACTGGTATCTCCCCAAAAGAATCTGGATTGTGGTGAGGGAACAGAGAAAAATGCTCATTTAGGACCTGCACTTACGAAGGGGGTAGGCAGCTGTTTATCAGGGAGTAAACCTTCTGAGAATAAAAACAGCTGGAGATTGTTAAGGTAATTACACAGGGGAAAGGATAATGTACCGGGAACTCCTCAGAAGAATCTGATTTGTTGTGAGGGGAGAGAGATAAAAGCTCATTTAGGAATGACATGAACATGCTGCGTAGGTAGCTGTTTATCAGTAAATATCTCCACTGAGATTAAGAAAAGCAGGAGCTTAATAAATTAAGTGCTTCCTGGTATGGTTACTGTACTGGTAACTCCCCAAAAGAATTTGGATTGTGGTGAGGGAACAGAGAAAAAAGCTCATTAAGGACCTGCACTTACGAAGGGAGTAGGCAGCTGTATATCAGGGAGTAAACCTTCTGAGAAAAAAACAACTGGAGCTTGTTAAGGTAATTACACAGGGGAAAGGATAATGTACTGGGAACTCCTCAGAAGAATCTGATTTGTGGTGAGGGGAGAGAGATAAAAGCTCATTTAGGAACGACATGAACATGCTGCGTAGGTAGCTGTTTATCAGTAAATATCTCTACTGAGATTAAGAAAAGCAGTAGCTTAATAAATTAAGTACATCCTGGTCTGGTTACTGTACTGGTAACTCCCCAAAAGAATCTGGATTGTGGTGAGGGAACAGAGAAAAATCTCATTTAGGACCTGCACTTACGAAGGGGGTAAGCAGCTGTATATCAGGGAGTAAACCATCTGAGAATAAAAACAGCTGGAGCTTGTTAAGGTAATTACACAGGGGAAAGGATAATGTACTGGGAACTCCTCAGAAGAATCTGATTTGTGGTGAAGGGAGAGAGATAAAAGCTCATTTAGAAACGACATGAACATGCTGCGTAGGTAGCTGTTTATCAGTAAATATCTCCACTGAGATTAAGAAAAGCATTAGCTTAATACATTAAGTACTTCCTGGTATGGTTACTGTACTGGTAACTCCCCAAAAGAATCTGGATTGTGGTGAGGGAACAGAGAAAAAAGCTCATTTAGGACCTGCAGTTACGAAGGGGGTAGGCAGCTGTATATCAGGGAGTAAACCTTCAGAGAATAAAAACAGCTGGAGCTTGTTAAGGTAATTACACAGGGGAAAGGATAATGTACTGGGAACTCCTCAGAAGAATCTGATTTGTGGTGAGGGGAGAGAGATTAAAGCTCATTTAGGAACGACATGAACATGCTGCGTAGGTAGCTGTTTATCAGTAAATATCTCCACTGAGATTAAGAAAAGCAGTAGCTTAATAAATTAAGTACTTCCTGGTATGGTTACTGTACTGGTAACTCCCCAAAAGAATCTGGATTGTGGTGAGGGAACAGATAAAAAAGCCCATTTAGGAGGTGCACTTACGAAGGGGGTAGGCAGCTGTATATCAGGTAGTAAACCTTCTGAGAATAAACACAGCTGGAGTTTGTTAAGGTAATTACACAGGGGAAAGGATAATGTACCGGGAACTCCTCAGAAGAATCTGATTTGTGGTGAGGGGAGAGAGATAAAAGCTCATTTAGGAACGACATGAACATGCTGCATAGGTAGCTGTTTATCAGTAAATATCTCCACTGAGATTAAGAAAAGCAGTAGCCTAATGAATTAAGTACTTCCTGGTATGGTTACTGTACTGGTAACTCCCCAAACGAATCTGGATTGTGGTGAGGGAACAGAGAAAAATCTCATTTAGGACCTGCACTTAAGAAGTGTGTAGGCAGCTGTATATCAGGGAGTAAACCTTCTGAGAATAAAAACAGCTTGAGCTTGTTAAGGAAATTACACAGGGGAAAGGATAATGTACTGGGAATTCCTCAGAATAATCTGATTTGTGGTGAGGGTAGAGAGATAAAAGCTCATTTAGGAACGACATGAACATGCTGCGTATGTAGCTTTTGTCAGTAAATTTCTCCACTGGGATTAAGAAAAGCAGTAGCTTAATAAATTAAGTACTTCCTGGCATGGTTACTGTACTGGTAACTCCGCAAAAGAATCTGGATTGTGGTGAGGGAACAGAGAAAAAAGCTCATTTAGGACCTGCACTTACGAAGGGGGTAGGCAGCTGTATATCAGGGAGTAAACCTTCTGAGAATAAAAACAGCTGGAGCTTGTTAAAGTAATTACACAGGGGAAAGGATAATGTACTGGGAACTCCTCAGAAGAATCTGATTTGTGGTGAGGGGAGAGAGATAAAAGCTCATTTAGGAACGACATGAACATGCTGCGTAGGTAGCTGTTTGTCAGTAAATATCTCCACTGAGATTAAGAAAAGCAGTAGCTTAATAAATTAAGTACTTCCTGGCATGGTTACTGTACTGGTAACTCCGCAAAAGAATCTGGATTGTGGTGAGGGAACAGAGAAAAAAGCTCATTTAGGACCTGCACTTACGAAGGGGGAAGGCAGCTGTAGATCAGGGAGTATACCTTCTGAGAATAAAAACAGCTGGAGCTTGTTAAGGTAATTACACAGGGGAAAGGATAATGTACTGGGAACTCCTCAGAAGAATCTGATTTGTGGAGAGGGGAGAGAGATAAAAGCTCATTTAAGAACGACATGAACATGATGCGTAGGTAGCTGTTTATCAGTAAATATCTCCACTGAGATTAAGAAAAGCAGTAGCTTAATAAATTAACTACTTCCTGGTATGGTTACAGTACTGGTAACTCCCAAAAAGAATCTGGATTGTGGTGAGGGAATAGAGAAAAAAGCTCATTTAGGAACGACATGAACATGCTGCGAAGGTAGCTGTTTATCAGTAAATATCTAAACTGAGACTAAGAAAAGCAGTAGCTTAATAAATTAAGTACTTCCAGGTATGGTTACTGTACTGGTAACTCCCCAAAAGAATCTGGATTGTGGTGAGGGAACAGAGAAAAAAGCTCATTTAGGACCTGCACTTACGAAGGGGTTAGGCAGCTGTATATCAGGTAGTAAACATTCTGAGAATAAAAACAGCTGGAGCTTGTTAAGGTAATTAAACAGGGGAAAGGATAATGTACTGGGAACTCCACAGAAGAATCTGATTTGTCATGAGTGGAGAGAGCTAAAAGCTCATTTAGGAACGACATGAACATGCTGGGTAGGTAGCTGTTTATCAGTAGATATCTCTACTGAGATTAAGAAAAGCAGTAGCTTAATAAATTAAGTACTTCCTGGTATGGATACTGTACTGGTAACTCCCCAAAAGAATCTGGATTGTGGTGAGGGAACAGAGAAAAAAGCTCATTTAGGAACGACATGAACATGCTGCGTAGGTAGCTGTTTATCAGTAAATATCTCCACTGAGATTAAGAAAAGAAGTAGCTTAATAAATTAAGTACTTCCTGGTATGGTTACTGTACTGGTAACTCCCCAAAAGAATCTGGATTGTGGTGAGGGAACACAGAAAAAAGCTCATTTAGGACCTGCACTTACGAAGGGGGTAGGCAGCTGTATATCAGGGAGTAAACCTTCTGAGAATAAAAACAGCTGGAGCTTGTTAAGGTAATTACACAGGGGAAAGGATAATGTACTGGGACCTCCTCAGAAGAATCTGATTTGTGGTGAGGGGAGAGAGATAAAAGCTCATTTAGGAACGACATGAACATGATGCGTAGGTAGCTGTTTATCAGTAAATATCTCCACTGAGATTAAGAAAAGCAGTAGCTTAATAAATTAACTACTTCCTGGTATGGTTACAGTACTGGTAACTCCCAAAAAGAATCTGGATTGTGGTGAGGGAATAGAGAAAAAAGCTCATTTAGGAACGACATGAACATGCTGCGAAGGTAGCTGTTTATCAGTAAATATCTAAACTGAGACTAAGAAAAGCAGTAGCTTAATAAATTAAGTACTTCCAGGTATGGTTACTGTACTGGTAACTCCCCAAAAGAATCTGGATTGTGGTGAGGGAACAGAGAAAAAAGCTCATTTAGGACCTGCACTTACGAAGGGGTTAGGCAGCTGTATATCAGGTAGTAAACATTCTGAGAATAAAAACAGCTGGAGCTTGTTAAGGTAATTAAACAGGGGAAAGGATAATGTACTGGGAACTCCACAGAAGAATCTGATTTGTCATGAGTGGAGAGAGATAAAAGCTCATTTAGGAACGACATGAACATGCTGGGTAGGTAGCTGTTTATCAGTAGATATCTCTACTGAGATTAAGAAAAGCAGTAGCTTAATAAATTAAGTACTTCCTGGTATGGATACTGTACTGGTAACTCCCCAAAAAAATCTGGATTGTGGTGAGGGAACAGAGAAAAAAGCTCATTTAGGAACGACATGAACATGCTGCATAAATAGCTGTTTATCAGTAAATATCTCCACTAAGATTAAGAAAAGCAGTATCTTAATAAATTAAGTACTTCCTGGTATGGTCACTGTACTGGTAACTCCCCAAAAGAATCTGGATTGTGTTGAGGGAACAGAGAAAAAAGCTCATTTAAGACCTGCACTTACGGATGGGGAATGCAGCTGTAGATCAGGGAGTATCCCTTCTGAGAATAAAAACAGCTGGAGCTTGTTAAGGTAATTACACAGGGGAAAGGATAATGTACTGGGAACTCCTCAGAAGAATCTGATTTGTGGTGAAGAGTGAGAGATAAAAGCTCCTTTAGGAACGACATGAAAATGATGCGTAGGTAGCTGTTTATCAGTAAATATCTCCACTGAGATTAAGAAAAGCAGTATCTTAATAAATTAAGTAATTCCTGGTATGTTTACTGTACTGGTTACTCCCCAAAAGAATCTGGATCGTGGTGAGGAAACAGAGAAAAAAGCTCATTTAGGACCTGCACTTACGAAGGGGGTAGGCAGCTGTATATCAGGGAGTATCCCTTCTGAGAATAAAAACAGCTGGAGCTTGTTAAGGTATTTACACAGGGGAAAGGATAATGTACTGGGAACTCCTCAGAAGAATCTGATTTGTGGTGAGGGGAGAGAGATAAAAGCTCATTTAGGAACGACATGAACATGCTGCGTAGGTAGCTGTTTATTAGTAAATATCTCCACTGAGATTAAGAAAAAAGTAGCTTAACAAATTAAGTACTTCTTGGTGTGGTTACTGTACTGGTAACTCCCCAAAAGAATCAGGATTGTGGTGAGGGAACAGATAAAAAAGCTCATTTAGGACCTGCACTTACGAAGGGGGTAGGCAGCTGTATATCAGGGAGTAAACCTTCTCCGAATAAAAACTGCTGGAGCTTGTTACAGTAATTATAAAGGTTTAAGGAAAATGTACTGGGAATTCCTCAGAAGAATCTGATTTGTGGTGAGGGGAGAGAGATAAATGCTCATTTAGGAACGACATGATCATGCTGCGTAGGTAGCTGTTTATCAGTAAATATCTCCACTGGGATTAAGAAAAGCAGTAGCTTAATAAATTAAGTACTTCCTGGTATGGTTACTGTACTGGAAACTCCCCAAAAGAATCTGGATTGTGGTGAGGGATCAGAGAAAAAAGCTCATTTAAGACTTGCACTTACGAAGGGGGTAGGCAGCTGTATATCAGGGAGTATCCCTTCTGAGAATAAAAACAGCGGGAGCTCTTTAAGGTAATTAAACAGGGGAAAGGATAATGTACTGGGAACTCCTCAGAAGAATCTGATTTGTGATGAGGGGAGAGAGATAAAAGCTCATTTATGAACGACATGAACATGCTGCGTAGGTAGCTGTTTATCAGTAAATATCTCCACTGAGATTAAGAAAAGCAGTAGCTTAATAAATTACTTCCTGGTATGGTTACTGTACTGGTAACTCCCCAAAATAATCTGGATTGTGGTGAGGGTAGAGAGAAAAAAGCTTATTTAGGACCTGCACTTACGAAGGGGGTAGGCAGCTGTATATCAGGGAGTATCCATTCTGAGAATAAAAACAGCTGGACCTTGTTAAGGTAATTACACAGGGGGAAAGTATAATGTACTGGGAACTCCTCAGAATAGTCTGATTTTTGGTGAGGGAGAGAGATAAAAGCTCACTTAGGAACGACATGAAAATGCTGTGTAGGTAGCTGTTTATCAGTAAATATCTCCACTGAGATTAAGAAAAGCAGTAGTTTAATAAATTAAGTACTTCCTGGTATGCCTACTGTACTGGAAACTCCCCACAAGAATCTGGAATTTGGTAAGGGAACAGAGAAAAAGCTCATTTAGGACCTGCACGTAAGAAGGGGGTAGGCAGCTGTATATCATGGAGTAAACCTTCTGAGAATAAAAACAGCTGGAGCTTGTTAAGGTAATTACACAGGGGAAACGATAATGTACTGGGAACTCCTCAGAATAATCTGATTTGTGATGAGGGGAGAGAGATAAAAGCTCATTTAGGAACGACATGAACATGCTGCGTAGGTAGCTGTTTATCAGTAAGTATCTCCACAGAGATTAAGAAAAACAGTAGGTTAATAAATTAAGTACTTCCTGGTATGGTTACTGTATAGGTAACTCCCTAAAAGAATCTGGATTGTGGTGAGGGGACAGAGAAAAAAGCTCATTTAGGACCTGCACTTACGAAGGGGGTAGGCAGCTGTATATCAGGGAGTATCGCTTCTGAGAATAAAAACACCTGGAGCTTGTTAAGGTAATTACACAGGGGAAAGGATAATGTACTGGGAACTCTTCAGAAGAATCTGATTTGTGGTGAGGGGAGAGAGATAAAAGCTCATTTAGGAACGACATGAACATGCTGCGTAGGTAGCTGTTTATCAATAAATATCTCCACTGAGATTAAGAAAAGCAGTAGCTTAATAAATTAAGTACTTCCTGGTATGGTTACTGTACTGGTAACTCCTCAAAAGATCCTGGATTGTGGTGAGGGAACAGAGAAAAAAGCTCATTTCGGACCTGCTCTTACAAAGGGGGTAGGCAGCTGTATATCAGGGAGTATCCCTTCTGAGAATAAAAACAGCTGGAACTTCTTAAGGTAATTACACAGGGGAAAGGATAATGTACTGGGAACTCCTCAGAAGAATCTGATTTGCGGTGAGGGGAGAGAGGTAAAAGCTCATTTAGGAACGACATGAACATGCTGTGTAGGTAGCTGTTTATCAGTAAATATCTCCACTGAGATTAAGAAAAGCAGTAGCTTAATAAATTAAGTACTTCCTGGTATGGATACTGTACTGGTAACTACCCAAAAGCATCTGGATTGGGGTGAGGGAACAGAGAAAAAAGCTCATTTAGGACCTGCACTTACGAAGGGGGTAGGCAGCTGTATATCAGGGAGTAAACCTTCTGAGAATAAAAACAGCTGGAGCTTGTTAAGGTAATTACACAGGGGAAAGGATAATGTACGGGAGCTACTGAGAAAAATATGATTTGTGGTGAGGGGAGAGAAATAAAAGCTCATTTAAGAACGACATGAACATGCTGCGTGGGTAGCTCTTTATCAGTAAATATCTCCACTGAGATTAAGAAAAGCAGTAGCTTAATAAATTGAGTACTTCCTGGTGTGGTTACTGTACTGGTAACTCCCCAAAAGAATCTCGTTTGTGATGAGGGAACAGAGAAAAAAGCTCCTTTAGGACCTGCACTTACGAAGGGGGTAGGCAGCTTTATATCATGGAGAATCCCATCTGAGAATAAAAACAGCTGGAGCTTGTTAAGATAATTACACAGGGGAAAGGATAATGTACTGGGAACTCCTCAGGAGCATGTGATTTGTGGTGAGGGGAGAGAGATAAAAGCACATTTGGGAACGACATGAACATGCTGCGTAGGTAGCTGTTTATCAGTAAATATCTACACTGAGATTAAGAAAAGCAGTAGCTTGATAAATTACTTCCTGGCATGGTTACTGTACTGGTAACTCCCCAAAAGAATCTGGATTGTGGTGAGGGAACAGAGAAAAAAGCTCATTTTGGACCTTCACTTATGAAAGGGGTTGGCAGCTGTATATCAGGGAGTAAACCTTCTGAGAATAAAAAACCCTGGAGCTTGTTATGGTAATTACAAAGGGTAAACTATAATGTACTGGGAACTCCTCAGAAGAATCTGATTTGTGGTGAGGGGACAGAGATAAAAGCTCATAAATAACGACATGTACATTCTGTGTAGGTAGCTGTTTATCAGTAAATATCTCCACTGAGATTAAGAAAAAAGTAGCTAAATAAATGAAGTACTTCCTGGTATGGTTACTGTACTGGTAACTCCTCAAAAGATCCTGGATTGTGGTGAGGGAACAGAGAAAAAAGTTCATTTAGGACCTGCACTTACGAAGGGGGTAGGCAGCTGTATATCAGGGAGTATCCCTTCTGAGAATAAAAACAGCTGGAGCTTGTTAAGGTAATTACACAGGGGAAAGGATAATGTACTGGGAACTCCTCAGAAGAATCTGATTTGCGGTGAGGGGAGAGAGGTAAAGGCTCATTTAGGAACGACATGAACATGCTGCGTAGGTAGCTGTTTATCAGTAAATATCTCCACTGAGATTAAGAAAAGCAGTAGCTTAATAAATTAAGTACTTCCTGGTATGGTTACTGTACTGGAACTCCCCAAAAGAATCTGGATTGTGGTGAGGGAACATAGAAAAAAGCTCATTTAGGACCTTCACTTACCAAGGGGGTACGCAGCGGTATATCAGGGAGTAAAACCTTCTGAGAATAAAAACAGCTGGAGCTTGTTAAGGTAATTACACAGGGGAAAGGATGATGTACTGGGAACTCCTCAGAAGAATCTGATTTGTGGTGAGGGGAGAGAGATAAAAGCTCATTTATGAACGACATGAACATGCTGCATACGTAGCTGTTTATCAGTAAATATTTCCTCTGAGATTAACAATAGCAGTACCTAATAAATTAAGTACGTCCTGGAATGGTTACTGTACTGGTAACTCCCCAAAAGAATCTGGATTGTTTTGAGGGAACAGAGAAAAAAAGCTCATTTATGACCAGCACTTACGAAGGTGTAAGGCAGCTGTTTATCAGGGAGTATCACTTCTGAGAATAAAAAAAGCTGCAGCTTGTTAAGGTAATTAAACAGGGGAAAGGATAATGTACTGGGAACTCCTCAGAAGAATCTGATTTGTGGTGAGGGGAGAGTGATAAAAGCTCATTTAGGAACGACATGAGCATGCTGCGTAGGTAGCTGTTTATCATTAAATATCTTCAATGAGACTAAGGGAATCAGTAGCTTAATCAATTAAGTACTTATTGGTATGGTTATTGTACTGGTAACTCCCCAAAAGAATCTGGATTGTGGTGAGGGAACAGAGAAAAAAGCTGATTTAGGACCTGCACTTACGTAGCGGGTAGGCAGCTGTATATCAGGGAGTATCCCTTCTGAGAATAAAAACAGCTGGGGCTTGTTAAGGTAATTACACAGGCGAAAGGATAGTGTACTCGGAACTCCTCAGAAGAATCTGATTGTGGTGAGGGGAGAGAGATAAAAGCTCATTTAGTAACGACATGAACATGCTGCATAGGTAGCTGTTTATCAGTAAATATCTCCACTGAGATTAAGAAAAGCAGTAGCTTAATAAATTAAGTACTTCCTGGTATGGTTACTGTACTGGTTACTCCCCAAAAGAATCTGGATTTTGGTGAGGGAACAGAGAAAAAAGCTCATTTAGGACCTGCACTTACGAAGGGGGTAGGCAGCTGTATATCAGGGAGTATCCCTTCTGAGAATAAAAACAGCTGGAGCTTGTTAAGGTAATTACCCCTGGGAAAGGATAGTGTACTGGGAACTCCTCTGAAGAATCTGATTTGTGGTGAGGGGAGAGAGATTAAAGCTCATGTAGGAACGACATGAAAATGCTGCATAAATAGCTGTTTATCTGTAAATATCTCCACTAAGATTAAGAAAGCAGTAGCTTAAATAAATTAAGTACTTCCTGGTATGGTCACTGTACTGGTAACTCCCCAAAAGAATCTGGATTGTGTTGAGGGAACAGAGAAAAAAGCTTATTTAAGACCTGCACTTACGGATGGGGAAGGCAGCTGTAGATCAGGGAGTATCCCTTCTGAGAATAAAAACAGCTGGAGCTTTTTAAGGTAATTACACAGGGGAAAGGATAATGTACTGGGAACTCCTCAGAAGAATCTGATTTGTGGTGAGGGGAGAGAGATAAAAGCTCATTTAGGAACGACATGAACATGCTGCGTAGGTAGCTGTTTATTAGTAAATATTTCCACTGAGATTAAGAAAAAAGTAGCTTAACAAATTAAGTACTTCTTGGTGTGGTTACTGTACTGGTAACTCCCCAAAAGAATCACGATTGTGGTGAGGGGAACAGAGAAAAAAGCTCATTTAGGGACCTGCACATACGAAGGGTTAGGCAGCTGTATATCAGGGAGTAAACCTTCTGAAATAAAAACAGCTGGCGCTTGTTAAGGTAATTACACAGGGGAAAGGATAATGTACTGGGAACGCCAAAGAAGAATCTGATTTTTGGTGAGGGGAGAGAGATAAAAGCTCATTTAGGAATGACATGAACATGCTGCGTAGGTAGCTGTTTTATCAGT